>NC_081406.1:412960938-413200938 GCF_030272615.1 Cryptomeria japonica
TCAAAACTGGCGGGTTCAAAAGATAGTCTTTAAGAGCCTGAAAAGCCTGTTGACAGTTCTCATCCCATTTGAACTTAATGTTTTTGTGTAGCAGGTGCTGGAAAGGATTGCACTTATCTGCAAGTTGTGCTATGAATCTTCGTATGGACTGGAGTCTCCCTTGTAAAGACCGAAGTTGACTGATATTCTTGGGTGGCGGCATGTCCAAGATAGCCTTGACTTTTGCTGGATCCGCTTCTATTCCTCTTTTAGACACAATGAATCCTAGGAGCTTCCCGGAGGTTACTCCAAAGACACATTTCTTTGGGTTTAATCTTACCTTGTATTTTTCCAGCCTATCAAAAGTAACTGAAAGTATATCCAAGTGTGTATTTCTGTCTATTGATTTAACCAAAAGGTCGTCAACATAATCTTCCACCGTTACATGCATGAGATCATGGAAGATAGTAGTCATGGCTCGTTGATACGTGGCACCTGCATTTTTCAGCCCAAAGGGCATGACATTCCAGCAGAAGGTTCCCCATGGACAAGTGAATGATGTTTTATGTTGATCTTCAGGTGCAATCTTGATCTGATTATATCCAGAAAATCCATCCATTAAAGATAACATCTCATGGCCTGCTGTGAGATCAACAATTAAATCAATGTTTGGTAATGGGAAATCGTCCTTCGGACAAGCCTTGTTGATATCCCTAAAGTCTATACATATTCGGATGCTGCGATCTGGTTTGCTGACAGGTACTAAATTGGAAATCCATTCAGGATAATCAATTGGGCGTATGAATCCGACATCCAATAATTTCTCCAGCTCTGCCTTGACTAGCAATGCCACCTGTGGATGCATTTTCCTCAATTTTTGTTTTACTGGTTTTGCCCCCGGTTTGACTGTTAAATGATGCATTACTAAGTCAGGGTCTAGTCCAGGCATATCAGCATAAGACCATGCAAAGTTGACTTGTCGTTCCTTAAAGAAGCTTATGAACCTTGCTTTCTCGGCCTCTGTCAATGATTGAGCCAAGAATATGTTGTGTGGAACCTCTGCTGTACCAATGTTTGTCTTTATAGTCTCCTCTACCAACATGGATGATTTTTCCTCGTATGATGCTGGGAGAATGTCAAGCCTTCCATCTTCGGGCGCCTTAGAGAGGTTTTCACCCTCAGATACGTCCTTTCTTTTTACTTTTTTAGAGTCAGAGAGTGCCACAGTGTGGTTTTCGCCATAAGACCCTTGTTTTGTTTTTATTTTCACATTTTTGCGACTAGAAGGCCCGACACCCTCACCAAAGTATGCCATGTTATTAAGCTCTATGGCATATCCTGCTTTATGGTCTCCAAGAGGAAGATCATCGCGAATGCCAAGATAATCAACAATAGCTTCATCATTTTGAAATGTATCAAACTGTGGTGGTCCATCCTGATCCCAGTCAATGAGTTGGGGGTGAACGAGGGGAAGGTCTTTAGTGTTTTTAGAGTTCGCAAGGCTAATAGTGAAGATGTGGTTATATTCAGGTATGTCAAGGTAGTCATCGAGGTCGTCAATGGCACTCTCCTCATCAGTGTCGATCGTGAGTGAGTCCAAATTATCATCACTAGTAGCACCCTCAGGGACAGGTGTCCTCATCCTATGTGATCCTGACCTAGGGCCTTGAAACGAAGCTTATGCGGGATCCTTATGGGTCGGTTCTTGACCGACTCTAAATTTCTTGTAAAACTCCTCCTCCTCTGTAGGTTCATCTGGCTCTCTAAATGTCTCATTGAGTTCATAGTCGCTGGAGGATTTGTCTGAACCCCATTCCCACTCATTGGAGTCTGTGGAATAATTATCCTCTTGTTGAACTTCAGCCACTTTGACTCGCCATATCTGTTTTGTTCTCTTATTTTGAATCTTGGGATTTAGAAAACCAAGCCCCTTAGAGCGTTCCCTTCTTGTAGTTAGCTCAGGTTGTAGAGGCTCCATGACACCTTCTTTGCATAGTCCGAGAGGACTCTTTCCATCATACCCAAATCTTTGTAGAATTTTGAAACCTTTGCCATAGTTCTCACAGGGTATTATAATTTGATCACGTGTATCATCTTCAGCGTCCTTATATAGCATTTTATATAAAGTTTCTTCCTCTAGTTCGCCCCATTTTTGAAAGACGGTAGGATCCCATTTGAGTAGCATGATGGAGATTTGCTTATTAGGATGTGGCCTCCCATATTCCTTGGGGGAGTTCATGACTTGTCGTAAGAACATTGTTTGATTCAGAGTGTATTCTCCCATGCCTTTGTCTTGAAACTTGGCTCTAAGTTCACCTTGTTTGGATGTCGAGGGCTTTAATGACTCAGGATCCATATATGCTAAAGAAGGAGTAGCCTCACGATTGCTAGGAATGATAGTCTCAGTATGTGATCTCAAGTTATTGCAATATATGAATGGATTTGGATCACCATTGACCGTTACCTCGACTCCATTATGAGGAAACTTTATGCACTGATGGTACGTTGATGGGACTGCCCTCATTTCATGAATCCATGGACGTCCTAGCAATATGTTATACGTGAGGTCTAGATCCAGGACTTGACAAACCACATCCTTCGTGACTGGCCCTATTCTTAGTGGTAAGATGACCGTGCCCTTGGACGAACGCTCTTCATCATCATAAGCCTTAATAGTGATTTGGTTCATAGAATTCACAGCTTTGTCAGAATATCCCAATTGTCTGATGGTGCTCAATGTACAAATATTAAGACCTGCTCCTCCATCTATTAGGACTCGTTTTATTCGGTGTTTATGTATGAAGGCTTCAATATGTAGAGGTGCATTATGAGGCTGACTTATGGAGGCGTCATCGGCTTCTGTGAATGTGAGGGAGTGTGGAACGGATAGGTATCCCACCATGGCTTGAAACTGATCCACGTTCAGATCAGTAGGGACAGCAGTATCTCTCAAGGTTTTATCAAGGATAGCTTTATGTGCAGGAGATATGCGTAAGAGTTCAAGAATAGAGATGAGTGCGGGTGTTTTCCCTAATTGCTCTACAAGGTCATACTCAGGCTTAGTTGACGAAAGACTGGTATTCTTAGTAGAGGTACCTGGCAATGTGATCTTACCTCGACGGGTTGTAACATGACATTCAGAGGTAGATGTGGATGAAGATCCCACACCTTTTAGGACAATTTTGGGTCGCTGAGGAGGATTCTCAGGATTTTTATTTTTGATAGTAATGGTAGAAATATGATTGTCCATTGAGATGTGATTAATAGTGGAATCATAATTGTAAGATGCTCTAGTGTAATTGGCTTGATCATCTGTGACTTTGCCTTTTCCCTTGTCATGTTTTGGGAATGGTTCCTTAAACACCTCATGCTCTTGGTTAGATGAATGTCCCTCAATCTCAATATCTCCTCTGTCAATGAGATCTTGTACAATGTTTTTCAATCGATGGCAATTACTTGTCTTATGACCCTTGCTCTTATGAAATTCGCAATATTCATCATCATTCCACCAATTCGGTTTGACCTTTGGTTCATATGGAGGAAAGTCTGGGACCGTGATCACTTTGTTTGCTACAAGCTTTTTGAATACTGATTCAAGTGGTTCTCCCAATGGAGTATATTTCCTTCGTGGTTTAGCAGCCGTTTGATTGTTCACTTGATTGTTGGTAGAACTTGATCCAGAAAAGACGAACTTTGGTCTCACTGTGTTGGCATCAACAACACCATCATTAACTGTGTTCTTGTTCTTGTTCCAAAATTTTGGTTTGTCCTTTCCCTTAAAGTCCTCTTTGTTTTCTTTGAATAGTTTGATAACTCCTTGTTCAATCAAGACCTTTTCTGTTGCTAGGCCCTTTTCAATGACATCCTTAAATGTAGACAAACAAGCTTTTCTGAGATCATAGCCAATAGCCTTGTTAACATTTTGTGTGAACATCTCCACCATTTGTTTTTGCGGGATTTCGCAAGAGCATCTGCTAGCTAGGTTTCTCCATCTTTGTAAAAATGACGCGAAAGATTCTCCTTCTTTTTGTTTCGTATTGCACAAGGTTGTAACTGAAACATCTGTTTCAATGTTGTAAGAAAAATGCTGAATGAATGCTTCTGCCAAGTCGCCCCATGACTTAATACCGTGAGGTAATTGAGAAAACCATTCCATAGCTTGATCTCCTAAGCTCTGTGGGAACAACCTCATCAAGTATGTTTCTTCTGCCGCTACCTCAATGCAAGCTGTGAAGAATTGTCTTATGTGTGCCTTGGGGTCTCCTCTCCCTCTATATTTGTTGAATTTTGGTGTTACAAAGTGCGAAGGAAACGGAGGCATTGGAATGCTCTTATCAAATGGATAAGGGCATATATCTCTCATAGTATATGTGGGTTTTGATGTGCCCATGTCTTCCACTTTCTTTTGTAGATCTCTAATTTGTTGCTCCAAATTATTTTTGGGAGGAGATGGATTTCTTGTAGCATATCCCATGTTTGAAACACCCATTTGAGGAGGAGCTTGTTGCATATATGGATGATACTGATCGTAGACATGTCCATATGGAGGTCTATATTGTTGCGACATATATGGAGCACTTGGCATAATTTCTTGTTGAGGTACCCCATATCTGTTTTGTGTGTATAAACCATATTCAATAGGCCTTTCATTTTCCATTGTGTTGCCCCCAATTTTGACATGAGGTCTCCTTGTGTCAAAATTTTGAGGATGTCCTTGTGTATCCACTTGTCTGAATTGACCCATATCTTGAGCATGTGTTTGAACATAAGGCCTCCATGATGGTCTTTGGGTGTAAGTATCATATATTTGAGCTAGTATATGTGGGATTGCTAGTTTTTGAAGCAAAACTGATGGTGACTCCGGCATCATATTATTGGGTCCTCCACTATTTGGTCTCCTTTGATCCATGTTATGTTGAGTTTGTTGTAAAGGTCTATTTTCCATAAGTTGAGATAAGTCAAAATCATGCGGTATTTTGGCTCCACTTTGTACCATCATGTTTAGAAAGTATTGACGATCTCTCCTCATTATCTCTTCAACCAATCTATTGAATTGAGGATCCATTATACATTCTTGTATGTCTGCTGATAGTATTGAAGAATTGTCCACATTATCATTGAGTGTAGCATTGTTGTTTATAGTGTTTGCGCTTTCCATATTTGGATTGTGTCTATAAACATTCATGTCTGGTAATGTAGTGTGCTCAGGATTGTAGAAGACATCATTGTCATACTCATAAGAACTCATGTTTACGGACCCTTGAGCTTCTTTGACTATTCTCCTAGATTTTTGAAGACGGGTTTCAACCATGAACTAGGTGTTTAGCAATATGTGAGAAACTAGATGAAGAATGACAAGAGTATGGAAGACTAAGAGTTGTATGGAATGTAAATGAATCTGAAGTTTACTTGCAATGTCCAAAGTGTAAGACCAAGTATGTATGTAGTAGAGTAGGTGTGACTTCCAAAGAGAGGATAGTTTCTCTTGATGAGGTAAGCTGACCTTGACTCTAAGTAAGACCAAATGAGACCCAAAGGTAAGAAACCTTGATGAGGGACCACTTAGCAAAGTGTAGTAGTATGTAGTGTGTTGACAAAGTATGATGAGGACAAGCAAGTGACCTTTTGACTCAAGTTTAGACAAGTATGAATGTAAAATGAGGTATGAAGCAATGATAGACTGTGTAAGACCTTAGAACAGGCTGAATGCTAGATGAAACCTGAAGAGACAACCTAGGAAGCTCAAGTATGCCGAAACTGATTTTCTTTGTTTGCTTGACTGTTAAACTTTTCAAATCCTGACACAGACGCCTCTGTATACTTCACAGACGCGGTTTTAAGACACAGACGCTACTCTGTTTGACGCAGACGTGATTCTGAGATTTTCCTGTTGATGTTTGCTGGGACTGTAACAGTTTTTTGCAATTGTGGACACAGACGCGCCTGTATACTTCACAGACGCGATTTCCAGACACAGACGTGTCTCTGTTCGACACAGACGCTGATAAAAACACAGACGCTATTCTGTACTTCACAGACGCGTTTATCCGACACAGACGCGTTTCTGTAACCTTAGTGCAATCTTTCCTATCTGTGAATTTGTTTTGCTGTGACCAAATCTGATTTTTCGACTGTTTTTCGTGACAAGAGGACACAGTGTTGATGACCCAATGTTTGCAGACTATTTAGACTCCAAAAAGTGTGTTGTTTGATGTAAAAAGTTTTTGCATACACTTGAAGACACAAAAGACACAATGTTTTGCTGTTTTGTCTTGATTGTTTGAATGTTTATCATAAGTCAAGCACAATTCTTATGGCTGGCCAGGACAATAATTGTTGATCCCACATGGGGTTTTACCCCCGAGGCTACGCTATTCAGAGCGGATACTTAGATGCTTGACCTCACTGGCTCCACCCTCGGCACTCACTTCTCAGGTCAGCCAAGCATCAGTCCCCATGAAAACTCCCCATGGCGAACTTTGTATCTCTACTAAGAACCGTATGTGTGTGGGCCGCTACCAAAGGTCCGACCTCCTGCCTCAACAACTAGAAGGATTTGGGCATCTAAAACAATGAGGTGCTAGTAAGGGCATCCGCTCGTGTGGCCATACATGCAGCACTTTCAGCTCTGTAAATACAGAAGGCTCCCAGCCGGTAGGGGTTACGCCCTACAAATGATCAAATAAATTTGATCAAACGGGTTTATGGGGAGACATAGTGTCGGTATGAACTAATCAGCACACGTTATTCATAGTTTTCACCATGAATACATTTGATTATAGTGGCTTGGAAGAAGATGGCTTTTCTTTTGCTACCACTTGGGTCGTTCTCTTCTCACTAGTAGTCCTAATGACCACACGGGAAGACAGGCCCTCTAAAGAATAAACAAAAAGAGCCTATTGCTCAAGACACAAAAGACAATGGTTCAATTTTAGTGCACCAATTGAAGTGTTTGCTAAGCTATGAAAACAAGGCACACAATAAAATTACAAAAACCCTAGCCAAGGCCCTGTAACAAAATTGTTAGTAGTTTGGGTTGTTTCAAATGATAACCCCTTCCTGCAAGCACACAAGTTAGGTAAATTTTAGAAAACCCAAAAAGACTTTGTGAAAAGGGGCCTTCAACAAAAACGTATTTGCCTCCAAAGCAAGCTGCACAAATTAGGTTAGCTAGATCTGCAAAAGGTTAGCCAAAAATAAACCAGATCTGGAACCCTAAGTACAAAATCCGAAAACCCAAATCGAAAAACTTGAAAAATTTGCAAAACAGAATGCACAAACGCTGTTATACCAGACACAGACGCGTCTGTCCGACACAGATGCAGTTATATGATTCGCAGACGCGATCTAAGAACACAGACGCCTCTTTCTTCTACAGACGCGATAATATGATGCACAGACGCGATTAGGAATCACAGACGCGACTTTCGGAAACCTGCAAAAATAGAAAATGACAAAAACACAGATGCGATCCAAGATATCACAGACGCCTCTGAAATACAAAAACGCGATCCGAACACTCGCAGACGCGGAAAAAACCTAAAATGTCGTCGAAATCGTCCGATCTGCAACTTCAAAAAATGCAAAATCTGCAACAAAAATGTTAAATGCAAAGGGACAAGAGTCCCACCGGGCGTGCCAAAATGTATATGGTGAAAATGGATAGCAATAATCAACAATATTGAAAGACTAAAATGGACTCAACCACTAAACCCTAGCCTAACAATGAACAAAGATCCACCATAACATATGAAGATAACCTAAGACAATGCAAATAACTCAAAATCACAAAGATTATACCATCACATGTCCACTAGGGTTTTGATCTCCATTCTTCCTATCTCCATTGATCTTGTTTGATATACTTGCTCTCAGATTTTTGTATGCACAAGAGCTCAACAAAGAACGGAATGTGGTTGCAAGTAGAATTGTAGTGTAGTCAATTGATCAAGTAGTTAGGGTTAGACAATGAAGAAAGCATCTCCTTAAATAGAAGACACAATAGAAAATGGAGGGTTAAGATTGAGAGGTGTAAAAAGAGAGGTCGGCTAGGATTAAAGGGTAGGTATAAGAAATACCAAAATAATGAAAGAGGTAGGTAGTGTAAGAATTAAGAGATGAATGACATGTGTCATGTGTAGAAAAAGATAATGAATTAATTAAATAAATAAAGATTTATTTAATTAATAGAAGAAGTAGGACAATTAAATAAATAAAATATTTATTTAATTTAGGAAAGGGATAATTTAAATAAATAAATGTATTTATTTAAATGAGAAATAAGGCTAGAAGAGGATAAATGAATTAATTAAATAAATAAAGATTTATTTAATTAATAGAAGAATTAGGATTAGATAATTAAATAAATAAAATATTTATTTAATTAGACATGACAATTTTAGGTGTCTACACCTATATTATGCCATGAACGAAGACATCCTAATCGACATGTGATAGGTGGTGTTTGTATCCTCAAGAAAGCGATCCAATAAATAAATCAAGCTTCCATGTAAGAATTCAAATACCCTTTTGGTGGATATGAGCTTTTGATTCTTAACATTTTGATCTAGTCATTTGCAAATTAAGTTTTCCCTCAAAAGGATGTCATCGTATGAAAACCGGCCCCCAATTCCTAGTTTGCTCTTTTCAGCCAGTAATCGAAGGACCTAGTATAATATAATTCCCTTACCATTACCTGCATAATGTCTTAAGGCCTTAAACTCAAAGCATGTGATTTTAAATTGTTGAGAGTGGCCCCCAAGTTTTAATGGCCCCCTTTTAAGTGTTTTGAGTTGTTATCTGATGTGACAGTCATTTGATGTTCCTAAAAGGAACTCGACACTTGGTGGTAGGGTTTTCCTCATTTTACCAAGCTTTGAGTAGCCCCACAGTGGATTAAAGGCTTGGAACTCAATGAGTTTTTTGCCTTCATCTCAGCAAAGTATCAGAGAAAAGTGGTTTATAATTCGCTCATTCACCTCACTGAGTCCCAAGTAGGAGAAATTGGATGCTCTGTCAGCAAATGAGGAGTGGTTTGATGAGTCTACTCGGTGCGTAGTGAAGTGTCTAGGACAATTCCACAGAATCACGAGTAAATGAGAGTAAATGAAAGAGATGCTAAAGGTATGAAGGGATTTGAAAAGGGCACAACAGAAGTGACACGTGCCTAGATCAAATGTCAAGAATTTTTTTGCAAGCAGACATATATGTTGCTTGAACCAATGGATAGGATTGAAAGGGTTGGCACAAGAGAGGTTAAAGTGTGGAACATAGAGGCGTGACATGTGTGATCAAAGGACAAAATAATCACAACAAAATTGCTTGTATAGGATTAGTTCCTAAGGGAATGATTAAATTAACAGTTGGGGAATCAGTAAATGGATTTTTATTTTCCTAAGAAGCATAAAGTAGAAACGATGGTTTACATGTGCTACAAAATAGAGATAGGCTATTTTTAGAGCCTTTGAGATCTGATTTTTTTTAAATTGACAATCAACACATTGGGTAAATGCAATAACAAAAATGGATCTTTATGTTTATTGAAGAGAAGTTTCAAAAATGGAACATCCACATACAAAGAGTTGTGAGTTCTCGAGGTGTAAATTTTGTGGCATGGTTTGGAGAATATTTTAGTGGGCCGCTTTGTAGCCAAAGGGATATTGAAAGCTTGTTAGGTAGTCGAAGGGACGTCAAAAGGTGGTTTCAAATGGAAAACACCTTTCATGGGCTAGCCCTTCACCATCAAATGACTAGGAGGAAGTGGGAAGGGGAACAAGAGTGGTGAAGGCGGGGGGTGAGTGGTTCATATGCTAAGCATCTAAAATTCATCTTGAATATGGAAGCTACACCCTTTTCTCTACTTGCAATATTCATCTATAAGCTTCTCCTTCCACTTTGCAAGCGCTCTCTTCAGCTCTAAGGATATTTCTTTTGTAGAGTTGTAGATCTCTTCCTCCAGTTTGATGAGTGTCTCCGCCAGCTTTAGATATGAAAAGTTCTTCACTAGCGTGATGATGGCACGACTCAAAGCATTATGACTTCAGTAAAATTTTATTCTCCACTCCGACATCTTCTTGTATGCATGACCCATTTTGTCCTCTGTTAAATGGGTAATGGATTTCATCTTCTTTGTATTTGGTGTTAAATGTGTCAAAAGAAAAAGGCACCACATGTAAGAAGCCTGAAGCTTGTTGCATCCCTTGTTGTTATAAAAGGGATACCAAGGTTGTAAGTAGGGGATTCTAAAACAAATTTGTATTCTGGGCGGGCATATGTAGGGCTTTGCTAATTTAGGGTTTCTAGTATTCTCTCAAAAAAGAAGGATTATCCTTCCACATTGTAAATTTAAATTAGTACTAAATGTAATGTTTCAATGTTTGCAAATACTATCTCCACCTATAATTTCTAAATTTATATGAATTGAAATATTGAGGATATATCGGCTTGTCCTTGTATTTTCTTACTAGTGTGTGAGTATGCTTATGGGTATCTTTCAAGGAAGGAGTTAAATTCTATTTGCAAGTTGCAGTAAATTTAAGAAGCATTGAATGGAATAGCAAGAATGGTTGATGCAATTAACTAATGGAATTGTGTGAATGTTAGGCATTATACTCTGAAAATCCCCTAGTTCGAGTTACTTTGCAATGTGGGTTTGTCCTTTTAATTTTTGGGTGTGACTCTGTTTCTCTAAATATGCACTGGACTGCGAAGCTTGTTTGTGAATGCATTTCAAAACCATCTCTTATTAAGTATGTCTCTCTTTCTTTTTTTAGAGGGCAGGTTTCATTATGTGTGCTTGGTACTTCCCTGTGCCCTTAGAGTAGTGCATGTATCATTTTTCTCTGCCAAATTGCAGAGTGTGAGGGATTAGGAGTATACACAAGGTAATTAAAAACAATCCCCTTGTAACCGAGAAATGTCCAGCCCCCATATACCCACATGACTACAAATTTTAGAAGTTTATCATGCCTACAGGTCCAAAATAGGAACACCCTCCTGAGTCAAGTAGAGCTCAAAGTGTAGAAGGATATGAAGGCATTGTTATGTTATGTTTTCTTGTCTTCAGTCTGTTGATAGTGCGGGTTGTATACTCTAGGTTCTCAATCCCACAACCTAGAAGTTTTATTTCTCTTTAGAATTGAAGGTAGCAAGAAAAATCCACCAACAGGTGGTATTATAAAAATACTCATCTAAATAAAGTCATCTGATCCAAGCCTTCTACTGCTCAAATACATAGTTTTGTAAGTACCCCTCAACCCACTTATTAACAATCTCTGTCTATCCATCTATCTGTGGGTGATAGCTAGTGCTAGGAGTGAGCTTAGTGCCACTCAATCTAAAAATTTCATGTCAGAATTGTCTCAAGAACTTATTGTCCCTATTGTTGACTATGTTCTTAGGCATCCCATGAAGCCTAAACACCTCCCGAAAGAACAAGTATTCCACCTATGTTGCCATGCTAGTAGGTGTAATACCAAATAAATGAGCACATTATGTTAACCTATCTACCACCATATAAATACAATCTTGACCCTGCACCTTGGGTAGGTCTGTGATAAAATACATTGAAATGCTCTCCCATTTCCTATTAGGAATGGGTAAAGGTTGTAGTAATTCAACTAGAAGGGTATGCTCATCCTTATTTTGATGGAAAACTAGAAATTCTCTAACATATCTATGCACATCATCCTTGAGTCCTCTCCAAGTAAACCTCTCATGAATCTGCCTGTATGTTTTGAAGAACCCAAGATGTCCAACCATAGGTGCATCATGGAATGTCCTCAAGATAGTAACTTTGATGTGTGACAAAGGTACCAAATAAACCATATCCTTGTATAGAATAAGGTCATTAACCACCATATATCTATTAGCCTGTACAAATCCCTCTATCAAATTTGTTACCCACTAATCCCTACCATATTCAACTATTACTTTCTCCTTCCAGTCTGCTAAAATCTCAATCAGGGAGCATACATGCAGTCTCCTAAAAAGTGCATCAGCCACTATATTCTTCTTCCCTTTGACATACTCGATGCCAAAATCATATGCCTGTAGTTTGGTGATCCACTTTTGTTGTTTTTCATTAAGATCTCTCTAGTTCATAAAATATTTTATATTGTTATGATCTATTTTAATCACAAATTTACCCCCAACCAGATAAGACCTGAATTTGGCCAACTTGCATGCATTATGGCCAATGTCTCCCTATTATATATAGAATAGCTCTTCTCTACTCCCCTTAGTTTCCTACTCTCAAAAGATGGGATTCTTTTCTTGCATTAAGACTGCACCCACCCCATATCCAGATGCATCACACTAAAGCTTGAATGGTTTGGAGAAGTCTAGAAGTGTTAATACTAGATAAGATGTCATCAATTGTTTGAAGTGCTCAAAACACTTCTGAGTTGTCTCTGTCCATACAAAGGATCCCTTCCTGGTCAAATCCATAGGTGGAGTTGTTGTCTATGAAAACCCCTTTACAAACCTCCTATAGAATCCACATAGACCAAATAACCCCTTGAGTTGGGTGAGATTAGTAGGAGTAGGCCACTCAAATATAGCTTTGATTTTATTGGGGTCCACCCTAACTCCATCTAAGATAATGATGTTCCCAAGGTACAACAACTTTGTCATGTCGAATTTACATTTAGATTCTTTGGCATAAAGGGACTCACTCTCAAGAATGCTCAATACCTCCTCCAAGTGTTGCAAATACTCCTCCCATGTCCTACTGTATATAAAGATGTCATAAAAAATATAAGCACAAAATTTCTCAGTTGTCTCCAAAAGACTTGGTCCATGCAGCTCTAGAAAGTAGTTAGTGCATTGGTTACCCAAAATGGCAAAACTAGGAACTCAAAATGCCCAAAGTGACATCTAAATGCTATTTTTTTATGTGGACTTTTCTCTCATCTTGATCTAATGATACTTAGATCTCAAGTATATCTTCAATAAATAACAAGCTTTGTGCAACTCATCAATCAGTTCATCTATCCTAGGAATGGGATATAAGTTCTTTATGGTTTTCTTATTAAGTTCTTTATAGTCAATGCACATCTGTGTTGTCCCATCCTTCTTCACTAACACCGCTGCTAAAGCAAATGGAATTTTGCTTGGTCTAATATGTCCCTTCTCCAACAACTCCTTTATTTCTTTCTCAATCTCATCCTTGTGCATCTTAGGATGACAATAGGGGGTGTTAATCATGGGTTTCACCCCCTCCTACAATTCAATCACATGTTCTATTCCTCTCCCTCAAGGAACACTTGGTGGAATGCCTCCAAACACCTTTGTGTGTTTAGATATGACCTATTGAATGTTTGAATGGTAGTTCTTAAGTTGTTGCTCTGTAACTATAGGCATGGTCATACATTTTATTGCCCACTCCACCTAGTCATGTCTAAACAAACTTTCTATCCTCTTAAGTGAGACTACTCTGAGTCCCCCATTTGACAATTCTCTAAGAACCACTTTTTGACCTTGATGCTCAAATCTCATTTTCAATTTTTTCAAATTGAGGGTGAACTCCTCTAGAGATCTCATCCATGTCATGCCCAAGATGACATTATAATCTCCCATATCAACAATATAGAACTTTCCTACCATGCCATATTCTCCCATCCGCACATGAAGATAAAATTTCATCTTAGTACTAAGAATATTGTGTCCACTGGCTACCATCACTCTGAACCCCTCATGCTCCTCTATTTTGCTTCTTCACGAAGCTTTCATCAATGAAATTGTGGGTGGCTCCTGTGTCTATCAGTGAAACCACTCATTGCCCCCGTATCACACATCTTACCTTGAAGTTTATTTACAATTCAGGTTCCGATAAGTCGTACAATGGTTTTATCTTCTCCAGCCTCCTCTGTTGTATTACCTTATTCATATCTACTTTTTGAAGATGACTATTGTTCTGACTCTTCTAAAGTTGATTCTTCATCAAAAAAATACTCTAATTATTTTGCCTTCACTTTAACAATACACTTATGCAAAAGGTCCCATGGCTCTCTACAATGAAAATAATGTTTATTTATTATAAGCTCATTCAACTAATCACACTCAAGTCTCCTTGTATCTATCCATGGTGGGTGTGAATCACTCTATATCTTGTCCTTTTCTTTTTTCTATAGAAAACACTTAGATTGAAATAGGCTTTTTGAGCTCAAACCCTCCATCTCCCTGGCCTTCTTAATGGCCTCCTATAGTGTAGGTGGATTGAGAGTATTAATCCACCCTCTCAATGGATCAACCAACCTATCCATGTGTTAGGATTGTTTTGGATAGGTCTCCATTTTAATATAGCTTTGGGTTTTCCCTTCAACTTTGAACAGTTCCTGGTAAAATTTCTTTTTGAGTGGTGACTTGCTTTCCCAGATGATTTCCTCTTAAGTTTGTTCTTCAAGGGTTTCTTATCATCTAAAAACCGGCCCCATATCCTAGAATTTATTTTCAGTCAGTGTCTTAATAATGTTTGAATAAGCTATGTCCTTTTTGTCTTGAATGAATCCCTTAAGTATGGCCCCCATGCATGATATCTTAGAGACTTAACTTTAACCATGTGTTTTAAATAGTTTTGAAATGGCCCTAATTCAATGATATCTTTTGTGTGTGATGAGTTGTTGTCTAATGCGGTGGGTAAGCATTATCCCAATGATGAACTCGAAACTTGGTGAGGATGTTTTTACCATTTTACTGAGTCCCACACCAAACGCAAGTAGGATGCTACAGCACCAGTTGTGACCTCCTAAGACTATCAAAGGTATCTAACCACACAACATGCTAGAATCAAGAGCTCTAAACTCATGGAATTTTATGTTTTCCATTATTTGAGTGTTTGATGAGAATAGATATGATGATAATAGGTGAGAGTAACTCGGCACTCGGTGCGGGTGCTTTCTTCATTTCAATGAGCCTCGACTGAAATGTGACAGAACGTTGTGCCAACAAATAGAAAGGATCCAACATGTCAGCTTGAAACTCGTTGAGGTGGCTTGAAGGACTTCAATGAGCATCCAAGAATTGGAAATAAAGCAGGGGATAAACAAAGTGACACATCAAAAGTGGTCTCCTTGATTAGGGAAATTTAAATTTCATCATCAACCATCGATGATTTATGATCAACAGTTAATATTCAAATCTATGTTATGCCTGTTTCCACCAACATGATTCCCACTAATTGCATTTATGGATAAAAGATTGAAGATTGAAAATTTGTTGTTGGTTGTTTTATTTTCGGAGTTCGAAGAGAGTTTCAGCATGGAAAAGCGATGAAGTTGTGTTTGCTGCCAAAGATTTAGTTACCCCAAAGTTTAAATCAAGTCGATAAAAACCTGTAAGTTTTGCTTCTTATATTCCCTATTATGTTTGAAAAGGCAAAGTAGGCTAATTAGTTATAGCCCTAGATTGAGTAATACGTAGAATTAAGAAGGGGTGTCTGTGAAGCAAGTAAAATGTCCACTTCTTCAAAAGCCTTGCAATCTCAAGAGCCCAAAGCAAAGAAATAGAAAAAGGAGAAGAATATTCATGATGACCTAATTGCCTTATTACTTGGGCCGTCACATAGGCCTAAGACAGGGGCATGTGTCCCAAAGTTTTTTGACAAACACTGCAACTATAGAGAATTATTTCAGTATTATGGGGCATCACATTTTTAAACTTTTTCTTGAATTCAAAATCTACTATCCTAGAATTTAACCCTTCGAGGTTAGGGCTTGCTAGGCTGGTCATCTCGAATTTGTTTATCAATGTAGATTTGATTAAAACCCTATCCAATTGTACAACCCTGAGGGTTGATACATCAGAGCTGTGAATGGACGTTTGTTGGATATCAATAAGAATAAAATATCAAAAGTATTTAATATGGAAGATTGTAGGGATTGCACCACAACTATTGATTTGGAGAGATTGAAAGAAAAGTATGATCTCGATGAGGGTCTTTATAGGATAAAGTGGTTTCCCACACATAGACCAAGGTACAATGATAATTTTCAACAGTATGCTAGAACAAATAAACACCCATATAAAATTTACCTAGATTCTATAGGTATTTTGAAATAACATATTATGCAATATGCTAGGTGTTGGGGTATGATGCATACCCTTTGATGCCAAAAGAGATCATGCTACTTACTTGTGATGTTCAGAGTGAGAAATTATAGGGCATATGATTATCCTCAATTTATTGCCGAAGCAATTCATGATTCGTTGGTCAGAATCAAGATGTGCCACAACAATGTTTACGTGGTACTTTTTACTAATGCATATGTTACTGTTTCAAGGACAAAAGTTCAAAGTATGGGGACCAAATCTCCATGTCAGACCTCTTGATCAAAATAATGTGAGGAAGTCGACTCAATTATTGACTGCAATTTGGGATTGTGGGTACAATCACTCACAGAACCGCATATTTGAGCAACACCTTGTCAAAAGAATCTATGTTGCATGTGGTGTAGAGCTTCTCAGATTGACAAAGTAGGTTATGAACTTCCTAAGGCCGAAGGGAAAAGAGCGGGAGTGTAAAATAAGCATACATCACAACTGGGTTGATTGTTATATGGATAAAGAATACACATATATCGAGGTATATTGATTCATTAGGATGCCACATATCCTACCATTCATTATGCCAAATAGATTAGCTACTTTGGAGATAGTATGGCAAATGTTTGAGGCCTTAAATCCATTTATGACTAGTAAAAAGGGATAATTCTTCCCTTTGTATCTAGAGATTGTGAATTTTTCAATAAATTCAATTAAAGGCTTTGAACAAGCAATTGGAATGCTCAAATCTCTTCACTTACCAGTCGGGTTAAAGGCTAGGCAGTTTGATCCACAAGGATATTATTCCTATGCAGAGAAGGTAGTCACATTAGGGAAGATTGAACATGAATTTGAGCTAAAAGGAGTTGATGAGGAATTATGACTCTTATGAAGAGATTAAGCCAACAAGATCAGCGTATTTCAAAGTGCAAAAGATTGAGAGTACAAAAAGGCTAGAAGACCCTTCCTATCGAGGCATATTTCCAGATGAATTTAATAGAGTTAATAGAATGGAATAATTCATTTAGAAGGCCCCTATTATTTTGGCTAACCTGACCATTCATCAATGTCCATCTCCAAATCCATCAGCATATGCAATAGGAGGGACAATGGTAGCACCACCCTTGGCATAATTGTCATCCTCTAATATTACAATATCACAAGAAATTAATGAAAGAATTGATCAATATGAAGAAGAATAGGTGAATCAAGAAGTGATATTGCAACCCTATGTCTTGCCTGATGAACAAAATGAAGACATAATTCAAATAAGTAATTATTTGACCGAAGATGTAAGAAAAAATGCTTCTAAAAATTCTTATCTGATGATGATTTTATACATTCCCAGGAATTCAAATTGTTTATGTACAAAAGGAAAGGGAGGGAACTAATTGGTAAATAGTTCGATATTCTTGATGAGAAATGAGAAGAATACAATAGGAAATTTCATGCAAGCTTGAAGGAAGATTTTGAGCATATGACACTTGAAAAGGGGAGACAACTGATAAAAGAGGTTGGTTGTTTGATTATCCTAAGACTGGATATCTCATCTTGTATTGTCTTTGATAATTTGAGAAGAAGCCAAAAGTTTGATTGCGACCTTACTGATGAGGGGTATGGTAAATTATGTTTTGGCTCAGAATTCAGGCCATCAAACCAAACTTTTTTCAACATGGTGTTTATACCCAAAAGGCAAGAGACCAACATTAATCACTGACCTTCATCAGATTTTGGGTCAATTTATGGTTTATAGACTCAGAGATAATTCACATATTGATGTAGAAGATTTAAATATGAATACAACCCTGTTCAATAAAGAAAAATTTGAAAAGCAAAATGAAAGGATTGCATAGCTCATTAAGGAAAACAATGACTTCAAAGATGCATTAGGAATATCAAAAGGGAAAGGTATTTTGTTGGAAGTCGAAGCCATGACTTCAAAGTTTCAAAAAAACCTTATATTTGAGAAGAATAGAATAGAAGAAATAGAAAGGAAACTAGCTAAATTGCAGCAAGAGGTAGTGTACTTGAAGAAGGATCTCAAAATGAATAAGTTTGCACTAGCTCAAAATCTCATTAAGTGCAGGTTTGAAAAATTGTTGCCTTATTTGTAAGTCACATGGACAGGGCATCAAGAGTTATTCCAGGTTATGCAAAAGCAACGAGTAGTGGAGATTTGATTGAAACTTGCAATGAGACACTTGTTTAAAATGTAGCAAGTGATCTATTGTCTGAGTAAGTTTGTTGAGTCTATTGATAGTGAAGATAGAGGGTTATGGGCATAGATGTTAAGTGAGTTAGAATTAATGCTATCTAAGGTTGATGAATTATTGAGCAAGAATTGTAAATTCCATGGACAAATTGCGTAGGTTGTGCATAGGTTTTCTCAATTGCAGGGTACCCCTCTTCCTCCCTTTATGAAAGATAATGAAGGACACAGAACATAGCAGGAGTGGAAGGTAGAAATTGGGAAATACCTTTTCGACAAAATAATTGATAAACTTATGGATGATGCAAACAAGTCAATAGAGAATTTGTAGATTCAGTCGAGTGGCCTATACTAGCTAGAGTTTAGCACCAGAATTATGAATAAGTTGAATGTTTCCTTGGTAAACCCAGCATATAGTACTCACCTACATACTTGTCAGCAGTTCCTTTCTAGAGAGAAGTGATTCATGAGAGAAGTGAGCCTTATAAGCTTGTATCTATTCCTCACTCTCATGTAATTTGTTGTAACCATCTCAGTTTTGTTTTTTGTCTTCTTTCATGACTCATCAAAAGTATATCAACTTTAAAAGGGTGGTTCTATTTGAATCATGATCAGTTATGAATGAGAATGTTTATCATTTTTTAATGCTTTCTTCCTAAAATGTTGTTGAATATTCCCTTCCATGTTAAGGCCAAATTATGATATGTGGCAAGTGAACTTGAATCTTTGTTGCTCCCTTTTTTCTATAAAAGGGAATTCAGGGTTGCTTGAAAAGGGTTCTGAAAATATTTTTGAAAATACATACTGAAAACAGTTCTTGATATATAGAAAATATTTTTCTGGTAGATTGTACTTTTGCAAACATAAGAAACTAATGAAAATATTTCTTTTGGCTATATGATTTAAATTGTTAAGGATGACTGAAATTGTCTATACAAATTTCTCGTGGATGTGTGATATGGTAGTTACATTTTTTTCAAGGAATAAATTAAATTCTAATTATGTATTGCAATAGTTTTAGGATAATTGTGTGATTTATGATGATTCATGTGAATAAAAATAGGATATATATGTAAGGAATGTATATTTATAAGTGTGACTGTGATTTACGTAGATTTGTCAGATTTATGACTTTGTGCCCATGAACAATGCACTGGTTCGGAAATGTGTATATTTAGTAACCACTTCAAGTTTAGATTATTCTCTTTATTTGTTTAGTTTTTTATGTTTTTCGTCGAAGGACATTATTCTCATATGAAAGTATCATGTTCCAATAGTAGAATAGGGCCAATTCTGAATATAATCCTTTACGTTTTATTTCAATATTGTTGAGTCATCTATTATAAGGCAATATTGGTTTAATTGATATAAAGTTCCTAATTATTGTAAAGGTCTACTCGTCTAGGTTTTGTAGAGCCTGAAGTGTAGGAGGATTATTCATCTTGTTGATAATCCTCATTAATTTTCCAATGATATCATGTTCTTCTTGAAAGAAGAAGGCCAATTCCTAGGTAAATATGAGAAATCACTTGGAAGCACCAACAAAAATGGTGACTATGTTGGGGATTGAGTCATACTTCATTATATGTTCTATATCTGAAGTGGGTTTGGTTTGTGTAAGGCCTTTTTACCATTCCTTTCAAAATTATGTGTCATGCTTTGAAATTAATGGTTTTGTTTGGGTTTTAAGAAGAGCTCTAATTGCTTTTGATTAAGGCAAAACTTGGTTTTGAAGGGATGTAAAACCCTTTAACAGTAAAGCACAGAGAAGTCAAGACTTAACAAGGCATTAAGCCAAAAAGACCACAAAATCCAAACAGCCCCATATAAAATCATTAAGCCTCAAAACAACAAAGGGGCATATGCTAAACATACCAAAATAACAACAACCAGAAACTAGTAGATAAAACTAGACAACAACAAGACCAACAGAACTAGAACCAACATAGGGACAACAAAGCACCAGTAGTAGTCTAGCAGTTTCATACATTGTGCCATCTCTTTTTCAATCTCAATCATTGTGTCAGTGATCTTCTTAAGCTTCTGAAAGTCATGAGGAGGTCCCACAACCTTTCTCTTCAGGGTGCCTCTAGTCCGTTATTTGGGGCCCGAGGAGATATCCTGATCATTATTTATGTCCACATCCACCACATCTTTAAGTTGGAGTTGCTCTTCAAGACTGCTAGTCATATTCTTGAAACTTTCCAATGTGGCACTAATTACACCATGACTAGTTTTAACAACAACTTTGATGGATTCCTTTATTTTTGCAATTTGCTCTTCCTAAGTTGTCATCCTAACTTCATAGTATTTTTTGAAATTATCAAAAGCCTCCATAGTGGTCAAGAAGAGTTTTGATTATTTCAAGCCTTCATTAGAATGAATATTACATGAAAATGTATTTGAGTAATGGTATTTGAAGTTATCACTCAAAGTTTGTAATTATTCCCATAGAAGGATGGTGACTCTAACGTATTCTGAATTCATTTTGAGTCTTGTATGACTGAAGGAGAATTGGTGTGCAAAACTATCTCAAATAGCTTTAGAACTAGAAGATTCCAATTCTTTGTTGATAAAAAAGAAAGCAAGATGCACACCACATATTCCCATAGAATGGTAATTATTACAATAGAAGGGTGGTGACTCTGACATATTTTAAATTCATTCTGAGTCTTGTATGACTGAAGGAGAGGTAGTGTGCAAAACTATCTCAAATAGCTTTAGAACTAGAAGATTGCAATTCTTTGTTGAGAAAAAAGAAAGGAAGATGCAAAGAAGAAGATCTCTACATCAGGGGCACCCAAACTTGTCTCTACAAGAGCACAACCAGCATTAGAAACCCAAGGGGAATAGAGGAAGGCATGCTCTTCTTCTAGAAATATGTTTTCAATAGCTTTGAATGTTGATATTGGTGATGTTGAACAAAGTTCTTTTAATGTTGAGCAAAGTTCTTTTACTCCTTTAATGTCTAGTCACCAAAGGTCATCCTCTAATGAACAATCCCCTAGGTCTCATAAATATTATTCTAAAATTCCTAAGAGATCTGGATAGTATTAATATAATAGCTATGGGGAACAAGTTTACTATGATGAAGAAAGGGGAATCAAGGTTACCTCCTACACTAAGCCTCCTAAAGGATCATTTAAGGCTCAGAGTGAACATGAAGATAGAGTAAGCGAATTCAATGTTAGGTTAGAACAAATGGCTAAAGGGTTCTAGGCTAGACTTTATGAGGAGTCACGTAAAGGTCACTTAAAAAATGAAGTGAAACAAAAAGGAAGCAACAAGAATATCTCTCCACTGGTATGTTCGTGAATGCTTCCACTAAACCCCTTGTGTCAAATACACCTTTAGTAAGTATTTCATCACCCCAAGATAAAGGAAAATCCATCTTGATTGACTCAAATGACTACTCAACTTCAAAGGTGAAAACCAGAGAGTTCACTAATCAAGAATTGAGGGAAGAGGTTGAGGAGCTGGAGGAGGAATATACCAAATGAGGCATGTTGGTTAGAAAAGTTGAGTTGCTTAAAAGGATGTTAGATTTAGACTCATTGTCATGTAAAGGTGTTAAACCTTTACCATCCCAAAAGTTCAAAATGAAGTGTTAGTGTGTCCTTAGTTATTGATTTGTTAACTGGTGAGAAAAGCACAAAAGCCTTTGAATGTGACTCATATGAACACGTGTGTGTCTCTCCCTACTGTATCCACATCCATCATTGTACCCATTGTTCCTTTTCCCTCAAGTTAGCCAGTATCCCAGTCAAATAATCAAAATACTCATGCATTATGGTATAGTATCCAAACCCCATGGATAATGATATAAGGTTGGAATTGCCAAAGTTCTCAGGAAGTGTTGGGTTGTTGGGAGATGATCAAAGTGTTCAAGAATGTCCCAGAAAATTTTGAGGTTGAACATGAAGACGTTTTGATGAAATTATTTATGTAGTCATTGGTAGATGATGCAAGAGATTGGTATAGAAGCCTCCCAAATGCACACATCAATAGTTGGCTAGAATTTCAAAGGGTTTTTAGAGAGTGGTACAAAGATCGTACTGATGTGAGATTCAAATTGGGAGAAATTACTACCATACAAAAGAATCAGAATGAGATGGCCGCAGAATTCAATACAAGATTTGTGAAAATCTTGAATAAAATACCACACCACCTAATACTAAATGATCAAATGTGTCCTATGTTTTATATGAAAGAATTTGACCTGAAGTTTGGGTATGAATTGAGGTCTAGCGAGCCTCCAACTCTTAGAGATGCCTTTAAGGCATTAGTTAGCATTGAAAATAATAGAAAGGTTGTTGGAAAAATTCAAAAGAGAGATGAAGTAAAAGTCTTTCAAAATCCAAAAGGACATCAGGGTAAGCAGCTAAATGAGGAGGATAAGTTTGACAAGGTAATGAATGCATTAAAACACCTTAGCTACAAGGTTGCAAGGAATTAGAAAGACTTATCTACTGACAAGCCGATTTTTCAACGAGGTGATAGACCTAGACTTCATGATATGCCTTACAATACTAACTGGTGTGATGGTAAGCCCATCAATAGTTCAAGCAATCAGAAAGGGACTTCTAATAAAGATACTCTTAACCCTTTAAAAAGGCCAAATGCTAATGCAGTAGATGAATCTTCCTCGTGTTGTGCATGTGATTTACCTCATCCTCCTGCTCAATGCAATGTTTCTTTAGCAATGCAAGATCCTAATAATAATTGTGATCAACAATGCGATGGTGAGCATACTATAAATATACTTTCCTTGGGACCTAATGTTATATTACATGAATATGATTCATCAAATGATGAAGTGCATGGTAATGATGTACATGATAAGAGACAATATTAGGTTGTCATAGAACAACAAGTATTCTTTGATACTGAAGATCATCTAGTGGGAAAAATTGAAGTAGAGGGCTTTAAATATATCTCAGAAAGGGTGAATCTAAGAAGGCCTTCTGAAGAAGAAATAAGAGCACTCACAGTTGTAGCAGTCGCTCAAGCTAGGAGTAATTATCAACTAAGGAAAATAACTGTAAATGTTGATCAAGGGCAACCAGGGAGTCTGTTCAAGAAGGAACCTTGGATTAAAACAAAGTTTTTGAAGCAAAAGGCACTTGTGAATCCAAAATTTCATCATTCAAATGTACATGAAACTGGCAGGAGGGATCTAGAAAAGGGTAAAATTCAAGAAGAAAATACCATGAAGTCCAACACTTCTGCTAAAAAGAAAAAGGACATCTTAAATGAGGTAAATAGTAATGATCCTCAACCTATGCATAGTCTTCATGCATTTGATATTGCACAAACTCTATCTCAGATAAAAGTGTCAATACGCCTAATGGAAATGATGAAATTTTAAGGGTATAGAAATAGTGTTGTGTCTTTAATTTCAAAAATTTCTAACCATTCTAATGAGTCAACCCCATTTGTATATGCCCAAGGAAATGTGAATAAGCATATAAATTTCATTCAAGCCGAGAAAATGAAAGTGCCTAAGGTATATTTAGGGTCCATAATTAGTCAATGCCCATCCCAAATTGACCTCTTTTATTTGACTTTGTTGATTAATAAAAAGCTTGTCAGAAACTGTATAATAGACTCAGGAGCCACAATCAATGTAATTCCAACAAAGGTCATGAAAGACCTAGGATTAAAAGTGGATACTCCACATGGAAAATGCTATGCAATGGACAATAGGTCAATTCCAGTTATAGGTGACATACAAGGCCTAGAATTAAACTTAGCATCATGTCCTAAAGTTGCATATAGAATGGATGTGACTATAGCAGATATTGCTAGACATTATGGCATATTGTTGTCAAGACAGTGGGCTGCAGCAATAAGTGGGAATGTGCAACTGGATTTGTCATATAACACTATCCCAGTGGGGGGTCAGTTGATACGGGTTAATAGAGAAAAGAGGTCTAAACAAGTCATAGATGAAGTTGACCTTGATCAGCTAGTGTGCTTCTGTGACATTGATACTAACAATTTCAGGGTAGAACAAGTGGAGCCATTATTGCAAAACACCAACCCCATGATTGATGAGGTGTTTGTTGATCAAGATGGATTGTGGAAAATATTCTTTGATGGTGCCTGTAGCGGAGAAGGATCAAGAATTGGTGTATTTTTCATTGTGCCTAATGGCAAAACCTTTAAATACTCTTTACTATTGTCATTTGAATGTACAAATAACACCGCAAAGTATGAAGCATTATTGCTTGGTCTTAATATAGTTGTAAAAAATAGAGTAAAAATGTTGTCTATTTTTTGAGATTCAGAATTGGTTGTTTTTCAAGTTAGATCCAAATATCCCTCCAAGAACAAGAGATTGAAGCAATATAAATTTTTAGTGTGGGATACTATTGAGTTATTTGTTGCATTTTCCATTGAATGAGTTGAAAGATCAAAAAAATATCATGGCAGATTTTTTTTGCAAATGTTGCTTTGAAAAGCAATGACATTACTCTGATGGGAATCTCAAAAGCAGAGGTAAAGGTTAGACTACCAATTCCTGATAATATTTGCAATTGGTAAGTATTTGAAGATGATAATGACCTTCTTAAATTCTTGCAGTGCATTGATCAATATGAAACTTACAAAATTGATTTCAATGCATTTGTTGAGATTGAAGATGGTAAAAAAACCATTTTTGGAAATGAAGTTGTCCAATTGAAAAATAACAAAATCTCAAAAGGATTAGTAGCTTTGGAATAGGTGCTTGATGGTAGTGATAGTTATGCAATGAAACCCGTGTCTATCAATAAAGATGATTTGAAAGAGATAAATTTGGGAACTAAGACATCTCCAAAAAATGTATATATTGGGAAGAAGATAAGTCCTAAAATTAGGACGATGTTGATTTCCCTATTGAGAAAATATAAACATGTTTTTTCTTTGTCTTATGATGACCTCAAGGCTTATAGAGAAGATCTGTTCCAACACCATATTCGTTTGAAACCAAATGCAAAACCATTTAGGAAAAAATAGAGATCACTAAATCATCGTTTGGCTACTAAGATGCAAGAAGAATTGATGAAGCTCAGAGATGGAGGCATGATCAAACCAATGAAACATTCCACTTGGGTGTCAAATTTGGTCCTAGTAAGAAAGAAGAATGGGGATATAAGGTTGTGTATGGACTTCAAGAACTTGAATGTGTCCACATTAAAGGATAATTACCCCTTGCCTAATATGGAAGCTATGCTTCAAAGGATTACTGGTTGTGATTTATTGAGTATGATGGATGGTTTCTCTGGATATAATCAGGTGAAGGTCAAAGAGTTAGAGCAATACAAAACTGCATTTACTACTCCATTGGGAACATATGTATATATTAGACTGTCATTTGGTTTAACAAATGATGGTACAACATTTCAGAGGACCATGGATGTAGCATTTGTGGACTTGATTAATATTATCTTGGTGATTTATCAGGATGACCTTACTCCATACTCAAAGAAAGTTGATGATCACTATGAGCATCTAGAAAAGATATTTATCAAAGCTTTGGAGTATGGTATTTCATTGAACCCAAAGAAGTGTAATTTTGTTGTAACAAAGGGTAAATTGATGGGCCATATTGTCTCTAGAGGAGTAAAGATTGATCCAGAAAGGGTTGAAGCCATAGTTAGGATCCTGATTCTAAAAACTTTCTTCGGTTAGATAAATTTTGCTAGAATATTTGTTTCTAATTTTGTAGAGATTGTCAAACCAATCTCTAGAATGCTCAAAAGGGGTGCGAAGATGGACTGGATGGGTGAAGCACTAGAAGCCTTTGCAAGCATAAAATGAGTTATTAAGGAGGCTCCAATCTTGAAATCACCTAATTTTTATAAGCCTTTCCAGATATTTTCATTCACTTCATTTCATACTATTGTTGTAGCCATTTTACAAAAGAATAGTGAAGGTTTTGAGTGGCCAATATATCTTTTCAGTAAGTCTCTGCAAGCGGTAGAATTGAACTATTACATTGTTGAGAAACAAGCTTATGCCTTAGTTAAGGCAGTAAAGAAAGTTTCAGGTCGTACCTGGTTGGTGAAAAAATTGTGGCATATGTCTAGAACGTAGCAGTGAAGGAAATATTTTCTCAGTCTGAAGTAAATGGATGTACGTGTGGGTGGATCCATAAAATCTAGGAGTTCAATATTAAAGTCCAAATCACTAAAGTGGTTAGAGGTATGGGTCTAGCAAGGCAAATGGAAAAGACAAACTTGGAGGCCACCCAAGTAAATAATGTGGGAAAAGAGGATAAACCATTAACAAGTATTGTGAAACAACCTTGGTATTCAAATATTGTATATTTTTTGAAAACTATGAAATGTCCTAAATAAATGAATGATAATCAAAGGAGAACATTGAAGCTACAGGCTCAAAAATATGTGTTGAAAAATGGAGATCTCTTCTGGAAAAATAGGGATGATATCTTATTGTTCTGTTTAGACAAAGGATAAGCCCAAGAGATCCTTAAGGAAATGCATGCAGGAGTTTGCAGTGGACACTTCACAATAAAGACTATTGCTCACAAAATACTCGGAGTGGGATATTATTAGCTTACCTTGTTTGCAGACACTCACAACTATGTAAGAAAATGTGAGCCATGTCAAAGATTTTATGGGAAACTCAAGTATGTTGGGGCATTGCCCCTTAGACCTCAACATAAATAATCTCCATTTTGTCAATGGGGAATGGATTTCATAGGAGAGATTAATGATAAATCCAATGGTGGTCACAAATGGATCTTGGTAGCCAATGATTATTTTACTAAATGGATTGAAGCTATTCTGACTAAACAAGCAACTAGTAAATTGGTGATCAATTTATTGCTAGATAAAATACTTACAAGGTTTGGTGTGTCAGCAAATATTATTATGGATAATGTTATATGTTTCAAATCAGAAGAATTCAGAGTTTTTTGTGACTCCTATGGAATTACAATGTCATATTCATACGCATATCACCCTCAAGGGGATGGCTGGGTTGAGTCTAGTAATAAAAGCCTTTTGAAAATCATAAAAAGGATTATGGAAAAGAACAAAAGAGCTTGGGATTCCAAGCTAAACCTTGCATTGTGGGCTAATAGAGTGACCATTAAAAGGGCCATAGGGAAGTCTCCTTTTGAATTGGTATATGGATCTTAGGCAAGAATGCCTCTAAATAATTTAATCCCTATATACAAGTTCATCCAAGAGGAAGATGATGATATTGAGGATCCGATAGAGGAAAGGATAGTACAACCGGTTGAATTGGATGAAATAAGAAATGAAGCCTTAAAGAGGAATGCTAAATTATAACAATAGACTAAGTACTTGTTTGATAAGAAAACTCCACTACATAGATATAATCCTCCCAGCGCAACTGCTAGTAAATAACATACATGTGAAGCATGTCCTCCAAAACCTGATTCACTCGCTCGGTCTGACCATCTGTCTCTGGGTGATAAGTTGAACTAAAGTTCAACTGAGTCCCCAAAGCATGCTGAAGTGAGTTCCACAATGCTGAGGTAAAGACATGATCTCTATTAGAGATGATCTACCTCGGAATCCTATGCAATCTCACTACATCTTCCAAGAAGACTCGTGCCACCACTGCTGTCGTATAGGAAGCTTGAATAGGAACAAAGTGAGAAACTTTTGTCAATCTGTCAACTATGACCATGATGGCATCGTGACGACGCAAAGAGACAGGCAACCCAACAATGAAATCCATGGAAATGATATCCCATTTCCAATCCGGTACCAAATTAGGTTGTAAAAGCCCTGTCAGGTGCTGATGCTCTGCCTTCACCCACTGAAACTCTAAACATTTTGACACAAAATCAGCAATGTCACATTTCATACTAGCCCAATGATAAATTTGTCTAAGATCTGCGTGCCTCTTCTTAATACCTGGATGTGACGAATAAGGTGCACGATGGGCCTCAGTCATGATCAAAATGCGAAGACCCTCCAAAGGAGGTACATAGATCCGTCCAAGGTGACGAAGAAGTCCATCTGCCTCAAGGTTATATCTAGAAAATCTACCCTCTAAAGGCCTTCTGGAATCTATCACGACTCTAACATCTTGATACCAAGTATCCTGAGGAAGAACTCCTAGAATCCTCTCTCTCAAGTCTACTCCAAGGGACAATGCCGAAACTTCATGCCGCCTACGACTCAAAGCATCTACCACTACGTTCTCTTTCCCTTGAATATAACGAACCTCAAAATCATACTCGCAAAAGAATTCCATCCATCTCCGTTGTTGAGCATTCAAGTTTGATTGCGTGAATATATACTACAGACTGCGGTGATCACTATGCAGCTCAAACCGACGTCCTAACAAGAAATGCTGCCATCTAACCAAAGCATGAACTACAACTACCAACTCTAAATCATGAAATGGATAGTTCAACTCGTGGTTCTTGAGTTTGTGAGACTCATAAGCAACCACACATCCATCCTGCATAAGCACTGCACCTATACCTTCCAAAGAGGCATCTGTGCATACCATAAAATCTCTAGATGGATCAAGAACTGCCAAAATCGGAGCACTGACAAGGAGTTCCTTCAAGGTCTGAAAAGTTGCCTCACACTACTCTGACCAAACAAACTTCTTCCCTTTCCTCTAAAGAGAAGTAATCGGGTGTCCTATTTGGGAAAAGCCCTGAACAAAGCGATGGTAATATCCGAACAAACCCATAAAACTCCTAACTTCTGAAATGTTGGTCGGTGCTGGCCAATCAACAATGGCTTGGATCTTTGAAGGATCCACGAATATACCTTCTCTGGAAACCACATGTCCAAGATAGTTCACGTCAGACTAGAAGAATTCACACTTCGCCAAATTGGCATAAAGTTGATTCTCCCTCAAGCACTACAATACCTAACGTAAGTGACCCTCATGCTCTTCCATAGTTCTAGAATAAATCAGAATGTCATCCAAGAATACAATGATGAAACGATCTAGGTAGGTGCAAAAAACCCCATTCATGAGGCTCATGAAAACTAAAGGGACATTCGTCAACCCAAATGGCACCACTGTGAACTCGTAGTGACCATAACGAGTACAAAACATTGTCTTATGAATGTCTGCATCCTGAATGTGCAACTGATGGTATCCAGATTTTAGGTCAATCTTAGAGAACACCTGGGCTCCCTTTACCTGATCAAAAAGATCATCTATATGAGGCAATGGATATCGATTCTGGATGGTTACCTTATTCAGATGTCAGTAATCAATGCATAACAAAAGAGAACCATCTTTCTTCTTAACAAAGATAACAGGCGCACCCCAAGGGGAAACACTAGGATGAATGAATCCCTTGGCCAACAATTCTTCTATCCGCAACTTCAACTCACTCAACTCCTAAGTAGTCAACCGATATGGAGCTCTCAAAATAGGTTCTGCACCAGGAACCAAATCAATGCAAAAATCTATGTCTCTCTTCGGAGAAATACCAGGAATATCCAACGGAAACACATCAGCATACTCTCAAAGAATAGGGTGACCATCAAGAGTGATTTCTCGACTCTATGACTCATCCACATCCTCAAGAGTAACTGCAAAAAGTTGACACCCTCTACGCATACACCGCTTAAGTTGCATAGCAGAAATCATACATAGGGATATCGGTCTCTGAACTCCAACAATCTCCACTTCCCTGCCAAGGTCATCTAAACACTCCAATGTCTTCTTGCGACAATCTACGCGAGCACTGTGAGACGACAGCCAATCCATCCCCAACACAACTCCATAAGAACCCAAAGGAATGACTCAAAGGTCAACTGAGGTAACTATGGTTCCTAGGTCCAAATCACAACTGGGAATAAAGGCATCTACAGAAACACGGACACCTGTAGCCAACTCTACTTGCCACCTCCCCTAGCTTTCCTAGCCATGACCTAGCACTGTAAAAGAGAAAATAGTTCAGATCTATGGCAAGGATAAAACAAGGGAACACACACATTGATACCTAAGCAAAAAGGTCAAGTTGAATGGGCTCACTACAAACCCAGAGTACCCAGTGTTGAAACTTGGGCTCTGATACCAAATGTAATGCCCCGCCAGGAACCCTAAAGGAAAATAACACAACTAGGCAACTAAAGGGTGAAATATTTTTTGTTTAAAGATTGTATTAACTATAACCATTGCACGTTTAATAACACAGCGGAAGTCTAACACATGATTTCCTAAGGGTTACCAATGAAGATTAATTCACAGATTATATTAACACTATGGTTAATCCAATTGTCCATTTAATTAGGTAAATTAAATGCTTGAGAATAAACCTACACATACATCTAAATTCCATAATAAAAAAATAAAAGTATTCCAATGCATTTATTTATACATAACATCAAAGCAACTGAATTAACATACATTCCACCAATATAATATTACAATATCCATAAATACATGGCTTCCAAAAGTACCACGGAATCCAAAAGTTACATTATCAAGGTTACATAAAAGTTTGATACAATGACCACAAGGTTTCAACTGAACAATGATCACGAACAAGAGCTAGTACATGAACCACAAACCAAGAAACACCAGCGAAGCCTTTCCTCGCCTGAAGATACAATCCAGAACATCCGATGGGAAGTGGCACTACCACCCGACCATGTGATCCCGAAATGGAACCACCCCACCGTGCTAGGAGATAGTAGAAGACCCTCAAGCAAGCAAAATAAGACAAGTACGACAGAACTACATGACTCCGCAAACATCCATGTGACTCAACTCACAAACACTAGTGACTCTAAGGAGAGAGTGTCATCGTATGGCTTAAGTTGGTTACCCTGGTAGGCCTCCATAGGTTCTGGCCCCCATCCTGGGTTATCCTGGTAACCTCTCCCGAACCTCTGGCTCCATCTAAGCCTCATGCGGACCCTACCAATACTTTCATGAAGACAAGGTGGTAAGTTTGCCATTCTAGGCCTTCTCACCACATCCTAAGCCTATACAAGCACTCAACCATGTGCGAAGCACATTATCTTAATTAATATTTTAAACTACCCAACCCCTAATCAATTATTAGGTTATCACTTCTTAACTGACTTTCGAGGGGTTATCCTGCCATCCACTTTGGGCACGGCCCCCGCTCGAAAGTCACTCTCTCTCATAGGATACTAATAGGAAAGGTCTCTCTATGAGAACTCTATGGCGAAACAAACAGCCATATCTAATCCTGACAAACCATAGGCGAAGGATACACAATCACTAACCCAGGATTGACCATTTGGAACAAAACACACTATGGCACACATCAACAGGGTCATACAACAACACCTGACCAAGGGGTATAACAACATATGACATAATGACAACTCAACCAAAATTGCAACGAAATTAAGTTTGACTACAAATACCAATTACACAAGATCCTAATACTGGCAATCTTTTCTTTAAACAACCAAAAGCATAATAACTTGCAATTAAAAATTTTCCAGAAAATAAGAAAATACAACTATATTAATACAAGGAAATCAATGTTGTCATTTGTGCAATAAGGTTAAATAAAATCACCTAAAAATTAACCCCCTAAAGTATTTCCAAGCATAAATATAGAATCTTAAATTACAAGCTTTTCTTAGCACGGTATTAAAATAATACTTCAAATATATAATGTCCAAAAATTAAAATAAACTTATATATATTAATATATATATAATTATTCTATAATGGAGCATAGAAGGAGGAGGCTAGGGCTTCGCCCGAGGGAGTTTCAAAATTTTCAAAACTTTCAGGGATTCCAGGGGTTTCGGGCTCAGGAGGATGGCTTTCAGGAGCGAAGTTTTGCAGACCGGGTACCTCTACAGAACTTCACAAAGGCACGACCTGGAAAACGGCCTTGGCAAAACCCAAAAAAGGCTTGGGAGGATCAGGATAGGTTTTTTCACTCTCACGCAAAATGGGGGGATGAAGGTGCAGACGGAAATCCTAAATATCTGAGAAATGGGGGACCCAGAAGTCAAGGACATTACAGATCAGAGTATGGACGGAAAACAATGTGGCAGCACTGTCAAGAGAAAGAATGGCGGTCGAAAAGGAATGCCCAAAAATAGCGAAAGTCCCTAAACAATAAAGAAACCAGGAAAACGGAGAAAATATCCTTGATGATAGATAACAAAAGCTGGAATGACTCGGTCTCCTTTTTCCGGGCGAGGGTTTTTTTGTTAAATGCTTTGGGGATTGGTCGGCGGTGGGAAAGATGAAGAATTGGTGCACTAAAACCTAGAAATGTAATATCGAGCTCAAAACCCTTCCAAATGGTTTTTCTTGGTAATAACGGAGGAGAGTAAGGATAAGCATGAAATATTAAATAATAGGCCCTTTTTCATAGGTGGAAGGGGTCTCTACATTAGGGATTGGGAGCCAAATTTCAACCTAGTGCTAGCCCCGATCAAAATAGTCCCTGTCTAGCTCAGATTATATAATCTACCCAAAGAATACTGGAATGAGGAGTTTTTTCAAGCTTTAGGGAATAAACTGGGGTTCTACATATGAGCGGATGAAGCCATTGAGGCCAAAGACTTTAGCATGTACGCACGAATATGTATTGGCTGGAAACCCCACAACCCACTTCCTGAATAAGTGGAGATCATTACAAATGCAGGACAATGACTCCAAAAAATAGAAATGGAGGAGTCAAACGAAACCTGTCAAATCTATAAAAAAGCAGGACACTCGGAGGAGACATGCCTTATAGGTCCTAAAGGGAAAGCGGTGGAGACAATGATAGAAGATGAGGTGATCTTTTTCGCAAGCAAGGCCAACACTTGTGAGGGAATGGGTCACCTTGAGGACGAGATCCAAACCTCTCAGAACCCTGTATTACAGGGGGAGGTGTTGAAGACTCCCATCTTCACCGCTCCGGAAGCGAAGGAGAATGATTCAGAAGATGAAATTCTCAACAAGCACAGGGAAGCTGCAGAATGGGTGGAAGAGGCCATTACAAGAGCTGAGAAAGTAGTGAATATCCTGGATGAGGTTAATGCCAGGGCATCTCCTCCTACGGACGTAGGTATCAGTGTGGAGCCAAATCAGCCTTTGGAGAAGGAAATGAGTTCGAGGTTGGAGTTTGAGGAAGGCAAAGATTGTAGAGAGGTGGAGGGAGGCAAGGAGGATGACGAACGGGGATGGATGGACGAGGAAGATATTGTGGACCTAAGAACCATAGAGAAATCGAAACTGACATGTACTAAGATACGATTAGGAGAAAAGAGATCGAGAGGTAGAAAGTCAAACCAATTCAAAATTGCAATGGCTGGTAGCACGAAAGGCCAAAGTAAATTGACAACAGGGAAGGGAGTCACCCTTCCTGAAGGACAATGAAAATCATATCCTGGAATGTCAGGGGCTGCAATGCCCTTGAAAAACATCGATTGATGAAGTGAGGTTTAGATCAATTACGGCCAGATGTTGTTTTCCTTCAAGAAACAAAGTTGGACAATGGTGAAGAGAAGTCTCTATTGGGGTCTTGGAAGCAGTGGTCCGGGGCCTTTGTGGATTCAGAAGGTGCTTCAGGAGGTCTGGGTATCCTTTGGAATGCAAATATCCATAAGGTGGAGGAAGGTTTGGCCTCCAATATGTGGAGGAAGGTTTGGCCTCCAATATGTGGCAGGTATGTAAGTTTCACTCTTACCCTCTCAATGTTGAATTTACAGTAATCAATGTCTATGGACCATGTAAATCTAGGCTGCAAAAAGGTTTTTGGAGATCCTTATCCTCCCCCATCCAGGAGTTAGATGGGGGTCTCTTAATCATTGGGGGGGATTTCAATGCTATTTTGGAGCTGAGTGATAAACTGGGGGGCAAGGGTGACATTCCTGCAAACCTTGCACTTTTTCAGAATTTTGTGACAGAAAATGGACTAAAGGAAATCAAGTCCAAGGAAGGTCAATTTACATGGTCTAATCATAGGATCTCTGGACAGCATGTTGTGGAGAAGCTGGATAGGTTTTTCTTAGGAGGGCCCTGGGCGGAAACTAATCTTCTGTTTGCCTCAATCATTCATCCAGTGGCTGCTTCGGACCACTTACCAGTTGAGCTATCTATAACGTTTGATGGCCCCCCTGTTAGATGCCCCTTTAAATTTGAGAAAATGTGGTTGAGGGATCAAAGTTTGAGGGAGTTAATTAATGGTTGGTGGTTAGGGGCTCCTGAGGTGAGTGGAACTAAGGCGTTTGTTTTTGTTAAGAAGTTGCAGTTCATCAAGTCTAAACTTAAAGAGTGGAACCGAGTGAAGTTTGGTAATATCTTTGCTAACAAAAGGGATCTAGAGGATAGATTAGCAAGCTTGCAAGAAGACATCATCCAATTGGGGATGACATCAGAAAAATTTCTGCAGGAATGAGAACTCAAAGGACAATATAGTGAATTGTTAGCTCGAGAGGAGGTTTTTTGGAGGCAAAAATTGAGAGAGTGATGGCTTAAGGAAGGAGATCGAAACACTAAATTCTTTCACAACTCAGTAAAGGCGAAAAGATCTAGGAACAAAATCATGACCATCCTTAATAGAGAGAACTTAGTATTAGATAAAGTGGATGATATCAATAAAGAGGCAGTAGATTTCTTTCTTTCTTTCTTTATTATCTAAGGATAAGGATCCTGAGTTGGAATAGCAACAAGAAGGGCCGAATGTTTTCTCAGAGTTGATAACAGATGCACAAAATCAGACTCTGATGAAACCAATTCTATTTGAGGAGGTGAGAAATGCGGTTTTCAGTATGGAAGGGGATAAAGCTCCAGGACCGGATGGTTTCCCAGCCTTTTTCTTTCAAACTTTCTGGGAGATCGTAGGTGCTGAGGTTTGGGAAGTAGTGGAGGATTCACGGTGTAGGGCGAGTGTGGCAAAGGAGTTTAACTACACACTTATTGCCCTGATTCCCAAGGTGGAGCATCCTACTAGGTTCAGTGAATTTCAACCAATTTCCTTGTGCAACACCATCTACAAAGTCATTTCCAAAGTGATGTCTAATAGATTAAAACCATTACTAAGCCTGATTATCTCAGATGAACAGAGTGGCTTTGTTCTGGGCAGATCGATTGTGGAAGGGATAATCATAGCGCATGAGGCAATTCTTATAGTCCGCCAAGCAAAGGTGGATCGAATGATGATTAAACTAGACATTAGAAAAGCTTATGATATGGTGGATAGGGAATTTCTTATCCAGGTTTTGCAGAGATTCGGTTTCTCTAAAGAATGGATTAGTTGGATAAGGGCTTGCATAGAAGGAGTGTGGACCTCTATTTTGGTTAATGCTAGCCCTCAAGGCTTCTTTCAAACATCACGAGGTCTTAGACAAGGGGACCCATTAGCACCCTTCCTCTTCATTATACTAGCAGAAGTACTGCGCAGACTAATTTGTTCTCAGCAACGGCAAGGGAAATGGAAAGGCATCAAAATTGCGGAAGAGATGGACCCAATGACCCACCAGCAATTTGTGGATGATACTCTACTCTATGGATAGTCCTCTCTTCAAGAGGCCCGAGTAATGAGGAAAAATTTAGATGTCTTCTATAAATCAAGTGGCCAGCAAGTAAATTGGTCCAAATCGGAAGCTATATTCTTTAATACAGAGATAGGCAGACAATAAGTTATTTCAAACATTTCAGGGGTTAGACTAGGGACCCTTCTAGGAAAATTTTTGGGTACCCCCCTATTCGGTGGTAGGAACAATCTGAGCCTGTGGAATAATCTCATTGACGCTTGTGGAAACCGATTAGAAGGTTGGAAGAGCAAATGGCTTTTGCTATCTGGGAGGATCATGTTGCTTAAAGTAGTTATTTCCGCTCTTCCCATTTTCTCCATGACAACCCTCAAGATCCCAGACAAAGTGTTAAATTTTATTAACAGGGGAATGAGAAAATCTCTGTGGAATGGCAAAGAGGCAAATGACAAAATCCCTTTAGTAGCTTGGGACAAATTCTTTCAAGACAAACAGGCTGGGGGAGTAGGACTAAGAAATTGGAAACTGTTAAATGAAGCTATGGGGGCAAAAGTGCTTTGGCAGATCTATGATAAGCCAAACCAAAAATGGGTTCAAATTCTAAAGCATAAATACCTAGATCAGATGAGCAGAGAATGAATTTTTACATTTTCAGCATTGCCAAAAGGATCAGCCATCTGGAATTTTATTTCCTCATGCAAACATGTTGTCACTGAACACCTCACCTGGGAAATTGGTAATGGAAAAATGGCCAATTTCTGGACAGATTCATGGGAAGGGAGACCAGCTCTTGCAAAGAGACAATATATTGAGAACATTAGATAGGTGACCAATTCCCAATGGGGAGAGAAGGTAGGAGATTTTCTCTTAAAGAAGAGATCACAAGGGGTTGATGTGTGTGAATGGAAAGAGGTAGAAAATTTACCTTTACCAGCAAATCAGAAGGAGATCTTAAAGAAAATCATGTAGGAGTACACTCCCATGCTATCCGCAAAGGAGGACACTATGAGATGGTGTGGCTCAAAATCGGGACAGTACTTGGTAAAAATTGGATACAATATCCTCGTCAAACTGGAGGAAAAAAAGGAGTGGCCTCTTAAGCTACTGTGGAGTTCTCCAATTCTTCCAAAGGCAGGAGTCTTTACCTGGCTTGCTCTAAAAAAATGAATCCTAACAGGCGAAAGATTGAGCAGATTAGGGTTCTTGGGCCCTTTCAGATGTGTAATGTGTAAGAAGGCAGCGGAATCACTACATCACTTGCTCCTACAATGTGAGGAAGCCCAAATGGTATGGAAATTCCTTTTAAGGAAGTCAGGCTGGCAAACTCCCCTTCCTAGTACAATCTTTGAACTTCTCTCTAGATGGAATCTACCGATTAGCAGATCAGTCTTCTCCAGTGTCTGGTTAGTGGCACCGTCTCTAGTATTATGGGAGATTTGGAAGGAAAGGAACAGAAGGATTTTCGAAGAGAGAGGAATCATCGGCAAGTTTGTTATCAAGGGTGGAAAGAGCAATCTCAGAATCAGTGTCAGCGGCAGCTAGAAATCATAATTTAACAAAATATCCTTATTCCAGTGAAGACAAATTTATCCATGAAAATTGGCCGCTTGTGAGCTGCCAACCCGTTAATGGGTCCTAGAGGGTTAGTCCCCTGTCCGAACCAACAAAAAACGAGCCTAAATGGGAACTGCCAGCTAAGGAGTGGATTAAAATCAACTTTGATGGGGCGTCTAAGGGAAACCTGGGTATCTCTGGAGTGGGAGTAGTGGCAAGAGATGATAAGGGGATTATCCTATTCAAAGGGGCTCGACGGCTTCAGAATGGGTCAAACAACAAAGCGGAAGCACAGGCGGCACTAATGGCTACGGAATTGGCTATTAACATGAAAGTGTCCAAATTACATTTGGAAGGGGATTCCTCAGTAGTGATCAATGCAATAGTGAAAGGTACCACCCCTTCCTGGAAATTAGCTCATTGGGTAGAGATAATACATGAAAAACTCACCTCATTTGAAGCTTTTTGGGTTTCCCACGTCCGGAGAGGTGCGAACGTAGTGGCGGATCTCCTCTCAAATGTCGGATGCGATTTGTCAGATCAAGTGGCCAGATGGTGGAAGGGCAATGGGAGTGTTTGGAAGTGGTATTAATGCAGTTCGTGAAATGCTAAACATGCAAACATGCTTGACAGCTCGCAAGGATGAGTAATCAATCCCATTGGCTTGGTAATAAATGTGACAGTTCAAAAGCACAGATATTGGTCTGAGACAATGGCGAAGGGTAGGAAATCTGATGTGAAATATCTTTCCATTTATTTCACAGATCATGCATTTATATCACGTCGCAAACAACGGCGGATTTATTACAAATTCGATTATTGTGCATTGTATTTGCCAAAATCCGGTTTAATAAAGCTTGTTGGTGTCTTTGCAGTCTAGTTTTCTAGTTTTTTACAGGTTTCGAGCAGCTTTTAATGGAGGCAAATTTCACGCTCCACACAGAGAAGAAATTGGTCCTGTTCTTGGGAAAGGTCTCAGACAAACGTTTGCAAGGTCTCTTCAAATACAAGGATGATAAGCTGTGGAGTGCGGCTAGATTGATGCTGGGGGAGGAATTGGTGTATATCCATTTTTGGTACTGAACAAACATGGAAATCTACTCCGTGATAATGGCATGGGTGTGCGAATTCAAACCTGAAGTGGAGAAAGTCAAACTAACAATGACAAAGCTCGTTGATGGGGATTACCTAATCAATATGGACTCCATTCTAGAATGGGTGATCCCCCAAACTGGAATCCGTATCTGGGAAGGAGAAGCAGACGAGGAGATTCTACCATTTGTCAGAGGACCTAAGAGTTGGCTAAAGGAGCAATGCAGGGAACGAGCTTGTATTGGCTGGGAAGCCATGAAGCTTTGTGTAAAGTTGATTTGAACAGATGAGGTGTTAAATGAAGGTGGTGGCGTGAATGGAGGTGGGAAGAGAGCTCCGGGACCGTTACGAGGACGGGAGAGCGGTTCAGTTCCTAGCCAGTCTGGAAGGTGACCCAGACTTTGGGAACCTGGACTGCATCCCGAAGATGAAGACGGAAGTGGCCAAAGGGAAAGCGTTGGCGGATATCGATGACATGGAATTGAAGAAGCCAAACCAGAGCGACTCGGACTGAGCGACCATGGTGTAAAATATGGAGCTTTTCTTGCTTTATGCTTCTTTTGATTTTTCTATTAAAAAACTTTTATGGATTACTGTAATATTTTGTGCATTAATGCACAGTACTGTTATACTTTTATTTTCTGTTTAGCTGAAACTGCATAGTAGGTTCGAACTATTTTTTGGGCTGATGTTGATATCTTTTTGGCCCTAGCAAATTGTTGAAACTTTCTAAAAATTAATATATCCAAAATTACCGATCAAAAATATATATATATATATATATATGTATACATATATATATATATATATATATGTATACATATATATATATATATATATATATATATATATACATATATATATGTATACATGTATATATATATACATATATATATATATACATATACATAGATATATATATATATATGTATACATATATATATATGTATACATATATATATATGTATACATATATATATATATATACATGTATACATATATATATATACATATATATATGTATATACATATATATATATATATATATATAATAAATTAATTAGAAACCAAATTTTATATCTCTGGCATGGAAATCCGAAAGTACCATATTTTGGTTTGCACGAAATTTATCTAGGGAACAGTGAAAATAAAACCCCCCTACTACAGTAGGTAGCAAGTGCTACCGCCGGTAGCACTGCTACAGCACGGTAGCAGGTACTACCGCCGGTAGCTATACTACCGTCGGTAGTAACTACCAAAAGTTTTATATTTTTATATATATATATATATATATATATAATTTTAAAATTACAATAGCATCAAACTATAATAAATTACATGTTCCAATAAAAATATATTTCTCACAAATTTATTTAATACATTTTTTTTTTAAATAATTAAATAAAACAATTTCCCCAAAACTTAAATAACCCCAATAAATTTAATTGAAATTAATTTATTACTAAATAATTTCACAGAGATAGAAAAATATTAAAAAGGACTACCATAGCCAAATATCCAAACAAAAATCAAACAAGAGGGAATTTTTTCTCTGGTAAATCCCATTTCTCCCAAATCTTGCAATTTTCATGCACAATCAAAATCTTGGCAAAATTTGCCATATTAACTTTTCCCAATTTTCTCAAAATTTTAATCTACAAACACCCAAGAAATAACTTCTTTCCATAAACTAGAAACTAATTTCAGGAGTGGACTTTAGCCAAGAACAAGAAATAACCAAAAGGATTTTGGATTTGACAAATATTTTAACACACACATCATTCAGAAAGAGGGAAGAAATAGAAATATTTTCTTTTAAAAAAAACAACCAGAAGAAGCCACCCAACCTGGTATAGCTTTCCTGGAAGAACTTGGTAGGAGAGATTCAATCCTTCAACAAGCTTCCAATAATTTTTCTTCACCAAAATTTAAGCTTCCAATAATTTTTTCTTCACTAAAATCTCTGCCTCTTTTTCATGACTTTCTAAAATAAAAAGATATATTCCCCTTTTAAACTAAAATTCTAGGTTGCATATATTTTTCCCAAAAACCCTAATATTTAATTTTAATAATTAAAAGCAATTTTATTTTTCTTTTCTAATTCCTAACAAAGGGATAAATTAACATGCAATAAGCAAAAAATCATTTTTTTTTCTTTTCTTTCCTCATGCAAATTAATTAATTTTCTAAACAAAGAAAATAAAGCAATACTTTAATTCTAATTTACTTTTTTATTCATTCATTTATTTATTTATTCTTTTATTCATTTATTTATTTAAAATTCTAGGAAATGATAAATGAAATTAATCTAATTTATTTTTCACTAAAATTTAAATAAAATATAATTCAAATACAATTCAACTTGCAATCTAATTTAATAATTTCTTTTAATTAATTAAATTTATAATCTCAATGCATAAAATGCATAATTCAAAAATACCAACTATGAGATAACTCCATAAATTTAATTAATTAATTAAATCCACTAAACACACAAACTGAGCAAACCCTAAGCAAATACTCATAAAAAGGTCAAACGACAAAATACAAAGGTCGAACAAACTGACATGATGACCAACAAACGACACTCACAAGAGTGTAACTAGTTAAAATAGGGTCAACTACTACCTCCTCCACTTTCATTGGACAAATATAAGGCACCCTCAGACCTGTGAAGCCACGTGGAGATGATACCCCGTACCTACCCGATACTTGTACCTGCAATATCCTGCATCATCGAACCACACATGCATATATACAATATAGAAAACATGGCATGCACACCAATGAAGGAGAATCGCGACATTCCCTGTCACACCAGAGTGAGTGAAGGAAAATCGTCCCCTTGCATCCAATACACTCGCAGTCACACAACATATAATTTCACATTGCATAGATAAAGTAAAGTGTCAGTACATAGCAATAATCCATAAAATGCCATAAATCACAAGTACTGAAATACTACAAATAAATTATGCATCTCATATCCAGATAAAGCGTGAAATAATGTCATATAAGTCTGAATAACACATCATGGTAATGTATCCACTGAAAGTAAACAATAATAAAATATGAGTCTAATGAGTTCAAACGAGGAGAGGTACTATAGTGGGCCATTGACTTCTACCTCGCCCTAGCTAATGGATGCATGAGGAGAGGCCCCCCACTATAGTGGAGGAGAGGTGATCGATCAAAGGCACTCGTCCATTATATATGTGGTACAATCTCACTCTATCCTTCCTGTATGAGCCTTGATTGAGTATCGGAACTCACCCCTATAGATCCGGTGATTCCTACTATCCATAGGGTCATTTAAGACTATCTTGATTACTAGAGCGGTCCATACCAGACCAAAGAGCAGAATGAAGCAAGCAAACTTTGAAAATTGGAATGAAACTACTAATCTACAAATATTATATGTTCAAAACTATAGAAATGGGGGGGCCTCTAGAACAATTGATCTGAATCGAGAGTCCTTCCTAATAGAGGTTTGGGGTAGGGAGAGATAGATACAAAGTCGTGATAGATTTGACACCTTTGTTTGGTTGAGGCGACAATTGAGATCAGATCTATGCAACAACAACCAATGGAAACAAAACTTCGAATCGGTGAAATCGAGTCGTTAATCTGTATATGAAGATGAAGGATCTGCTTGGTCCCCAAAGGTAGGCTTTGCTTTCCTTTTGGCAAGGAATGACCTATGAAGTGCCAGACAAGGAATACTAATAAACTCATTAGATATAAGCCTTCCCCTATCTCTTTAGGTATCAAATGAGAGGGCCATGGAATTGTAGGGGCCCCCACCTTAGCAATAGTTCCAGGGTGTGCATAAGGATAATAAAGTTTGGGTATGCAGGGTGGGAATTATTAACTTTAACCATGTGTTTTAAATAGTTTTGAAGTGGACCATGTTTATGTGATATCTTTTGTGTGTGGTGAGTTCTTGTCTGATGTGGCAGGTAGGCATTACCCCAATGATGAACTCAAAACTTGGTGAGGACCTTTTTCCCATTTAATGAGTCTCGAGTTAGGCTGTGAGAATTGAGAGCTCTGAACTCAGAGAATTTTATGTTTTCCGCTGAGTGAGTGTCCGAGGAGAAAATTATGGCAATACTAGGCAAGACTAACTTGACACTCGATGGAGGCAATTTCTCCATTTCAATGAGCCCTGAGCGAAAGATCATAGGACGTTGTGCCAGTAGATAGACAGGATCCAGCATGTCAGCTCACAACTAGCTAAGGTGGCTTGAAGGACTTCGACAAGCATCTAAGAATTGGAAATAAAGCAGGGGATAAACAAAGTGACGTGTCAAAAGTGGTCTCCTCAAGTAGGGAAATTTAAATTTCGCAGTCAACCATCAATGATTTATGATCAATGGTTTGTATTCAGACCTGTGTTATGCCCATTTGTGTAACTATAATTCACACGAATTGCATTTATGAGGAAAAGATTGAAGATTGAAAAGTTGTTGGTTCTTTCATTTTTAGAGTTGGGAGAGAGTTTCGGTGTGGAAAAGAGATGAAGTTGTGTTTCTTGCGAAAGATTCAGTTGCCCCAAAGTTTAAATCAAGTTGACAAAAACCTGTAAGTTTTGCTTCTTCCATTCCCTGTTCCATTTGAAAATGAGGAGTAGGGTAATTAGTTATAGCCCTTGATTGAGTAATACATGGAATTAAGAAGGGGTGTCTATGAAGCAAGTAAAATGTCCACTTCTTCAAAAGTCTCACACTCTCAACAACTCAAAGCAAAGAAACAGAAAAAGGAGAAGAATCTCCATGATCACCTAATTGCCTTGTTACCTGGGTCATCATATAGGCCTCAGACAGAGGCAAGTGTCCCAAAAAAAAATTTGACAAACAGTGCAACAATAGAGAGAGTTCTTTTATTATTAGGGGGCATCACATTTTTAAATACTTTTTCTTGAAGTCAGAATATGCTATCCTAGAATGTAACCCTTGGAGGTTTAGGTCTTGCTAGGCTAGTGGTCTCAAATATGTTTGTCAATGTAGGCATGATTAAAACCCTACCCAATTGTTACAACCTTGAGGGTTGCTACATCAGAGTTGTGAATGGAAGTCTACTGGATATCAACAGGGATAAAATATTAGAAGTATTTGATATGGAAGATTGTAGGGATTGCACCACAATTATTGATTTGGAAGGATTGAAAGCAGATTATGATTCCACTGAGGATCTTTATAGCGGAAAGTGGTTTCTCGTGCATAGACCAAGGTACAAGGGTAATTTGCAACAGTTTTCTAGAATAGAAAAACCCCCATATAAAATTGACCTATTCTATAGGTATTTTGAAATAACATATTATGCAATATGCTAGGTGTTGGGGTATGCTAGAAACCCTTTATTTCCAAAAGAGATCATGCTACTCACTTGTGAAGTTCAAAGTGAGACATATTACAGGGGATATGATTATCCTCAATTTATTGCCGAAGTAATTCATGAGTCGCTGGTCAAAATCAAGATGTACCACAATAACGTTTAAGTGGTACTCTTTACTATTGCATATGTTATTGTTTTGAGGATAAAACTTCAAAGTATGGGGACTAGATCTCCATGTCAAACCTCTTGATCAAAATAATGTGAGGAAGTTGATTCAATTATGGAATGCAATTTGGGATTGTGGGTATGAGCATTCACATGCCCTCATATTTAAGTAGCACTTTGTCAAAAGAATCTATGTTGCATGTGGTGTAGAGCTTCACAGATTGACAAAGTAGGTTATGAACTTCCTAAGGCCGAAGGGAAAAGAGCAGGAGCTTAAACTAGGCATAGATCACAATTGGGTTAATTTATATATGAATCAAGAATACACATATATTAGGGTCTATGGTTCAGTGGGATGCCACATATTCTACCATTCATTATGCCAAATAGATTAGTTGCTTTGGAGATAGTGTGGCAAATGTTTGAGGCCTCGACTCCTTTTAGGACTAGTCAAAAGGGATCATTCCTCCCTTTGTATCTGGAGATTGGTGATTTTTCAATAAGTTAAATTAAAGGCTTTGAACAAGCAATTGAAATGCTCAAATCTCTTCACTTACCAGTTGGGTTAAAGGCCAAGCAATTTGATTCACAAGGATATTACTCCTATGCAAAGAAGGTAGTCACATAGGGGAAGATTGAACATGAACTTGAGCTAAGAGAAGAGCTAATGAGGATTTGTGACTCTTATGAAGAGGTTAAGGCAAGGAGATCAGCTTATTTCAAATGCAAAAGATTGAGAGTACAAAAAGACTAGAAGACCTTTCATATTGGGTAATATTTCCAGATGAATTTAATAGATTTGAATGAATGGAATTATTCATTCAGAAGACCCCTTCTCTTTTGGCTAACCTGACCATTCCTATGCCCCCATCTCCAAATCTATCAACATATGCAATAGGAGGGACAATGGTAGCACCACCCTTGGCACAATTGTCCCCAACTCCATCCTCTAATATTGCAATATCACAAGAAATTAATGAAATAATTTATCAACATGAAGAAGAAGAGTTGAATAGAGAAGTGAGATTGCAACCCTATGTCTCACCCGATGAACAAAATGATGACATAATTCAGATAAGTAATTATTTGAATGAAGATGTAAGAAGAAAGGCTTATGAAACTTTCTAATTTGATGATGATTTTGTACATTCCCAGGAGTTCAAACTATTTATGTACAAATGGTAAGGGAGGAAATTAATTGGTAAACAACTTGATATTCTTGATGAGCAACAAGACGAATACAATAGGAAATTTTATGCAAGCTTGAAGGAAGAGTTTGAGCATATGACACCTTAAAAGGGGAGGCAGTTGATAAAAGAGGGTTTGATTATCCCAAGAAAGGATATCTCATCCTGTATTGTCTTTGATAATTTGAGAAGAAGCCAGAAGTTTGATTATGACCTTACTGATGAGAGGTATGATAAATAATATTTTGGGTCAGAATTCAAGCCATCAGACCAAAATTTGTCAACATAGTGTTTATACCCAGAAGGCAAGAGACAATCATTAATCACTAACCCACATCATATTTTGGGTCAATTTATGGTTTATAGACTCAAAGAAGTTTCAGCTACTGGGTTTTGCAGAGCCTGAAGTGTAGGAGGACTATTCATCTTGTTGATAATGTAGTGTCCCTCCTAGACTTACATTTTGATTTATGCATCGATAGACCTATTTAGACATATGGATGATGTTTTGATGATTACTTATGACTCTATTTCTATTAAGATGATACTGATGATGCTAGGTATTTTATATGGACATATGCTATTTGGTGATTCACATGACTGATGATACAGTTTAGATTACTTGATGGATGGATTTACATTGGATGGATTATATGTACTTGATATTTATATGTGGATTATTTGATATAAGATGTTATGATGATCCTAACCCCTATTTTGTGATTATGATTTCATAAGGTGTATTGATGATTGTTATTGTGTGATTGTCTTTATGAAAGGGACGATGCCTTATCGCTCATGGCGAGCATGATAAAGTGTTGCGACTCTCTTTTCACTTACTTGTTTATCATGATGGATATATATTGTATATGTATCATTTTGTGGTTGTAGGATTATAGGTACTAGACATCGACTCCACCTAGTACCATAGGTTTGAGTGTGTCCTATCCAAATGGTAATTTGTTGGAGATAGCATGAGTTTCCCCTCACTCACTCTAGGCCTAGTTGTTCACCTTGTCAGTTATGTCATGGCGTAAGTTGGTGGTTAGTCTTCTATTAGTATTCCTTCATCAGTTGCTTGAGTATGTGAGTGCATGATTTATATGTAATTAATTAATGATATTATGTGACTTATTAATGGTTAAATTAGTTTATTATGTTGGCATAACTGATGGAGATGATGGTGTACTGGTAAAGGACTTTTGGTGATGATATATTGATGGACTGTTGGTGATGATATAATTATGACATGATGCTAGACGATCAGTTATTTGTGTTGTCAATGATGTAAAACATATTTGTCCATGTTTGCTTATGCTTGGTATGTCATCTAAGTCTATTGGTTAAGTCTAACCAGTAATGGATTGAATTGAATTGAGTTGGAAAGCAAAACTGCCAAGTGACAGTGAACCGGTAAGCAGGAATAGAGAAGGAGATGATTGTGGTAGTGATCCGTGTTGAGTCAGGTGTTACGGTTTGGAATGTGTACTTATGACATCATAATGATTCTATGAATTGAACCACATCATGTTTGGATAACTGGAAGTCATGTTTGTAATCGATTATTGTATAATCAACTAGGGTTTGAGAACCGGTAACAAGATCTTTGACCGGTGATGTTTAATGGTTTAGCGGTGATTATTTTCATGTTCATAAGTTGACTATGACATGCGAGAATCCATGTGAACAGATAAGATGGTGTTTTGGCGTGTACAAGGATCAAATTTTTTGGGAAGCAACTAAGTGCTTAACAGAATGTGTTAAGGGTTTGACAACTTATCAGATCGATGTGTGGTGTGTATTATGATCATTCAACAACTGTAATTATCTTGAAATTTATTGTAATGATCTGTGATGATTTGTAATGATTTGATATGATCTATGATGTAGATTCATTGTAGGTTAGGGTTTTGTAATCGACCTAATTGTAAAATGTATTTAGGTTGAGTTTGAAAAGGTTTAGTGTGTCGGTGATCAGAGAATTGTGTGTGTGTCGAAACAAATTAAGATGTTTGCATGAGAGAAGAAGATTGGAGCTGACAAGGATTTGTAATAGCAAGCTATGAAGTGTTGAGTCCATATCATTTATCTATTACTTCCTAACAGTTGTAGCAGCATTAAAATCTCTTAACCGGGTAGGTCCTAACAGGTCTGGTCTTGTAAATCCCTTCACCGGGTGGCTCATTAGTTTGGGTTTAAATCCTCCAACGAGGTTACTCCTAACAGAGCCAAGTTGTAAAATCCCTTGACCAGGTGAATCCTAACAGGATCTTCTCTTAACCAGGCATTGTTGTAAATCTCCTAACCAGGCTAGGCTCCTAACAGGGTGCATTCCAAAAGAGTGCATATTTTGTGGGTACCAATTCCCACTGTGGTTTTTCCCATTTGGGTTTCCAAGTGAAAAAACCTTGTGTTCATGTTGTGGATGGATTGTTGAGTTATGCATTTGATTTCTTTACTATATTTGCTTAATGATGAACACTTAAGTTACTACCGGTAATGTTTTGGTAAATCTATTTTGGAGATTGTTTGATCAGCTACCGGTACTGGTTATGAACTATTTTATGAAGTATTTTGCAGATTGGTGAAAAGTTGCAGTTTATCCTTATTACTGATTCACCCCCCCTCTCTGTAATAATCGGATCTTAACAATAATTGGTATTAGAGCACTAGGTCCTCTTTGTGCAGAAGTTTAATCGCTTGAGGAAAAGATCTGAAGAAGATGATGAAGAAAGAGGGTCCCAATTTCACTAAGGACAACTACAAAATATGGAGTGATAGAATGAAGATATATATCAAATGTATGGGTGCTTAGTTCTGGCAACATGTTATTACTCAGTATGTACCTCCTACCGGTCCTCTGACTGCAGATCAGTTGAAGGAGCAGCAAGAACACATTCAAGCACTGGAAGCCATTGTAAGTACACTATCTGATACTGAATATATTCATGTCCATGGTTTAGAGACTTCTTTTGAAGTTTGGGAGAAGGTATAATTAATCTATGGTGGCAATAAGCATGTTCAAAAGGCTAAAGAAGAGAGTCTTAGAGTAAAAATGATAATATGAGAATGATGGAAGGAGAAAACATTACTCAATATGGACAGAGGATTAAAGAAGTTGTCGGTGGAATCAAAAGTGCTAGTGGTACTATAGAAGAAGACACTATTGTGAGTAAGATGCTTAGAACTCTATTACCTGCCTATGCAATTAGAGTGTCTTCTATTCAAGAGTTGAGGTCACTTACTAAGGATAAGGTTATTGTTGATTCTTTGATTGGTAAACTCGCTTCTTTTGAGTTAAATAGTTTTGATAACAGTGTACCTATGACAAAATCTTCTTTTAAAGCATATGTATCTAGTGTACCGGTGAGAAAAGGAAAAGATGTTTGTCAAAGTCATGAATGCAGGTCAAGTCATCTTGGCGGTAGTAAAGCAGATGTGGATGATGAAGGTAATCTGATGGAATTTGAAGCCCTATTGGCTAAAAGACTTCCTAGAGGCACTGGTAAGAACAAAGGTAAGTTGCCTCTCAAATGTTTATCTTGTAACAAGATAGGACATATTGTTGCACACTGTCCTAATAATGATCAAAAGGAAAATTTTAGAAAATATAAGGGAAAAAGAAAGAAACAATGTTATGTTGCAGTTGATGAAGGTGCTACTGATGAGGAATCTGAGGATGAAGACAATGAGGAGATTGTTTTATTTGATGTTAAGGAAGATTTGTCTGATAAGAAGGCTTTAGTATCTCACATTGACAACAATGATGAATGGATTATTGACAGTGGTTGCTCACACCACATGACTAGTGATAAGAGCAAGTTTATTTTGCTTAAAGAATTTGATGGCGGTGTAGTAAGATTTGGAAACAATTAACCTTGTATGGTAAAAGGTAAAGGTTCTATCTCTTTGAATGGTACAAGTAATGTTGATGATGTATCTTGGGTTGAAGGTTTGAAACATAACTTGTTGAGTGTTGGTCAGTTGAATGACAAAGGTTATCATCTTGAGTTTTAGAGTGGAGTGTGCATGATCTTAGGATGCAAAGGAGAATTAATTGCTACTGGTAAGCAAACTAAAGGTAACTTATTCCATTTGAATGCTAATGTGAATAGTTGTTTGGTTGCTAAGGTTGAAGATAGTCAGTTATGGCATATAAGGTTTTGTCATGTGAACTTTGATAATGTGGTTAAGGTCAGCAAATATAGTATGGTTAGATGTATGCCACAACTTTTTAAACCAGACAATGTGTTGTGTAAAGAATGTCAGTTGGGTAAGATGACTGCATCTTCTTTTAAGACAAATTATTTTCTTCTGAGCATATTCTAGATTTGGTGCACACCAATTTATGTGGTCCTATGAGGACTAGAAGTTTTTATGGTGACAAGTCTTTCATGATATTTACTGATGATTTTTCTAGAATGACGTGGGTTACTTTTCTGAAGGAAAAGTCAAATGCTTTCAGCAAGTTCAAGGCATTCAAGGGCTTAGTAGAAAAGGAAACTGGTAAGAAGATTAAGTGCCTGAGATCTGACCAGGGTGGAGAGTTTACATCAGATGAGTTTGTGAGATATTGTGATGAAAATAGAATAAAGAGGCAATTATCTGCTCCAAGGACACCACAATAGAATGGAATTGCAGAAAGAAGAAACATAACCATTGTTGAAGCAACAAGGACTATGTTGATACAGGGAGATGTACCTAAGATGTTTTGGAGAGAAGCAGTTAGTACTGTTGTTTACACATTGAATCGAGTACTTATTAAAAAAGGTAATGATAAAACACCTTATGAGTTATGGTATGGTAAAACTCCTAATGTCAGTTATATCAAAGTTTTTGGCAGCAGATGTTTTATAAAAGAGATGATTATACTAGTAAATTTGATGCTAAAAGTGATGAAGGAACATTTCTTGGCTAATCCACTAAGAGCAAAGCTTTCAAGTGTTACAACAAAAGGACAAAGAAGATTGTGGAGAGTGTGAATGTAAAAGTTGATGAGTATTATGATAAACCTGATGATATTAACAAATCTGATCCAACAGATGATGAACAAAAACTTGTGTTTATTGAACCGGATGTATAGAAAGATGTTGAGCAGAACAGTGCAAATGAAGATTCTCAATTGGTAGATGAAGAACATGAAGAACAAGAAGAGGTTGTTGCACCGGAATAGGTAATTCCTAAGTATGTAAGGTTAAATCACTCAGAAGACCAGATAATAGATGATAAGAATGCTGGAGTACAGACTAGAAGGAAAATCAGAGAAAGCTCTTGTTTGATTTCTACAGTTGAACTGAAGATGATTAAAGAAGCTCTTAAGGATGATGACTGGTTAAATGCAATGAATGAAGAACTTGGTCATATTGAGAAAAACAACACTTGGTCACTTGTTCCTAGACCTAATGATAAAAATGTGATTGGTACAAAATGGGTATTTAGAAACAAGCTGAATGAAGATGGAGAAGTTGTTAGAAACAAGGCAAGACTAGTATGAAAAAGGTATGCACAAGAAGAAGATAAAGATTATGGAGAGACATTTGCACCGGTTGCTAGGCTTGAAGGAGTTAGAATGCTACTTGCATTTGCAGCTTTTAAAGGTTTTAAAGTCTATCAAATGGATGTAAAGTCAACATTTCTAAATGGTATTCTTGAAGAAGAGGTGTATATTGAACAACCAAATGGGTTTGTCTTGTCAGAAGATAAGGATATGGTATGCAAACTGCATAAGGCATTATATAGATTGAAGTAAGCACCAAGGGAATGGTTTGAAAGACTTCATGCACATCTGATAAAGATAGGATTTCAGAGAACCGGTGAGGACAACAATATTTATTTGAAGAGTGAAGGAGACAAGATGTTGATTGCAAAAGTATTTATTGATGATATCATATTTGGAGGAAATGATGATATGAGAATGACTTTTGCAGATGAGATGAAGAAAGAATTTGAGATGTTTCTTATAGGTGAGATAAAAAATTCATTGGATTGTAGGTCCAATAGCTGAAAGGTGGTATTTTTATCAGTCAATCTAAGTATGTGAATGAAGTGTTAAAGACCTTTGGAATGGAAGACTATAAACCGGTTGGAACACCTATGGTTACCGGTTGCAGATTGTCAAAAGAAGATGATTCACCCTTGGTGGATGAGAAGTAATACAGATCTATGATTGGGAAATTGCATTATGTTGTTCATAGTAGACTAGATATTTCCCATGCAGTTGGTTTAGTGGCAAGATTTCAGAAGAGCCCAAAGGAGACGCATATGACAACAGTGAAGAGGATATTCAAATATCTTAGAGGGACAGTTGATTATGGATTATGGTATCCATATAGAGGCAATTTTCTTTGCAGGTATTCACTGATGCTGAATGGGCAGGGAATGTAGATGATCGGAAGAGCACAACCGGTGGTGCATACTTTCTAGGTGGTAGACTGGTAGCTTGGACCAATAAGAAACAAACTTGTATATCTTAGTCTATATCAGAAGTAGAGTATGTACACGCATCCATGAATTGTACACAAGCTATATGGATGAGACATGTCTTGGAAGGATTCAAGCAAGATATGACTGAACCAATGATCATACATTGTGATAACACTAGTGCTATAAACATTTCTAAGAATCCGATACTACATGCTAGGACTAAACATATTGAATTGAAGTATCACTTTATGAGAGAAAGGGTACATGAAAAGAAAGTGAGATTGGAGCATGTATCAAGTAAGGAGCAATTGGTTGATATATTCACTAAGCCATTGCTGGTGAAGCATCAATCCAGAGGTAAGTTAGGGGTTATACCCCTACCCAAGATCAACTAGGATGCTGGTGAAGCATCAATCCAGTGGAATTATTGAATATATTTCATTATGGATTGATGAGAAGTGGGTTACTCCTCAAGGGGAGCAACTAAGATGTGACATACAAAGATGATGGAAATATAGCAGCAAAATTGGAGTTAAACAGAAGATGCCTTTGCACCTTTAGCATTGTTTTCGAAGGGGGAGAAGAGCAATAAAGAGCAAAGGAGAAGAACTGATGACCGAACAACATACATAACAGGTTTCATGTTGAGATTTTGGTGTTGCATTTTTTCATTTTGCCATCAATGCCAAAGGGGGAGAATGTTAGCATGTTGGCATAACTGATGGAGATGATGGTGTACCGGTAAAGGACTGTTGGTGATGATATATTGATGGACTGTTGGTGATGATATAATTATGATACGATGCTTGATGATCAGTTATTTGTGTTGTCATTGATGGCAACCATATTTGTCCATGTTTTTTTATGCTTGGTATGTCATCTAAGTCTATTGGTTAAGTCTAACGAGTAATGGATTGAATTGAATTGAGTTGGAAAGCAAAACTACCAAGTGACAGTGAACCGATAAGTAGGAATAGAGAAGGAGATGGTTGTGGTAGTGATCTGTGTTGAGTTAGGTGTTGCGATTTGGAATGTGTGCTTATAACATCATAATGAGTCTATGACTTGAACCGCATCATGTTTGGAGAACCAAAAGTCATGTGTTGTATAATCAGCTAGGGTTTGAGAACTGGTAACAAGATCTTTGACCGATGATGTTTTATGGTTTGGCAGTGATTCTTTTCATGTTCATAAGTTGATGATGACGTGTTAGAATCCGTGTGAAGAGATAAGATGTTGTTTTGGCGCGTACAAGGATCAAATTTCTTGGGAAGTAGCGAAGTGCTTAGCAGAATGTGTTAAGGGTTTGACAGCTTATCAGATCGATGTGCGGTGATGTGTTATGATCATTCAATGACTGTAATTGTCTTGAAATTTGTTGTAATGATCTATAATGATTTATAATGATCTGATATGATCTATGATGTAGATTCATTGTAGGTTAGTGTTTTGTAATTGGCCTACTTTTAAAATGTATTTAGGTCGAGTTTGAGAAGGTTTAGTATGTCGATGATCAAAGAAGTGTGTGTGTGTGTGTCAAACCAAATTGAGATGTCTACATGAGAGAAGCAGATTGGAGCTGACAAGGATCTGTAATAGCAAGCTATGAAGTGTTGAGTCCAGATCATTTATCTATTGTTTCCTAACAGTTGCAGCAACATTAAAATCCCTTAACCGGGTAGGTCCTAATAGGCCTGATCTTGTAAATCCCTTCATCAGGTGGCTCATTAGTATGGGTTTAAATTCTCCAACGAGGTTACTCCTAATAGGGTAAAGCTCCTAACAGAGCTAAGTTGTAAAATCCCTTGACCGGGTGACTCATAACTGGGCATTGTTGTAAAGCTCCTAACTGGGCTAGGCTCCTAACATGGCGCATTCCGAAAGAGTGCATATTTTGTGGGTACCGATTCCCACTGTGGTTTTTCCCATTTGGGTTTCCATGTGAAAAAACCTTGTGTTCATGTTGTGGATGAATTGTTGAGTTATGCATTTGATGTCTTTACTATATTTTCTTAATGATGAACACTTAAGATGATACTGGTAATGTTTTGGTAAATCTGATTTGGAGATTGTTTGATCAACTACCAATACTGGTTATGAACTGTTTTGTGAAGTATTTTGCAGATTGGTGAAAAGTTGCAGTTTATCCTTATTACTGATCCACCCCCCCCCCCCTCTCAGTAATAACTGGATCCTCACAATAACATATTCTATATTTGATTAATGGTTATTCATTTGATTATTTTATTATTGTTGAGAGATATATTTAATTAATTGAGACTAACTTATTTTAATTGATTTATTTTGGTTTATTGATTAATGATTTAATTATTACTGTTTGTGATTTATTATTTATTTATTGTTTGATCTATTTAATTATTTATTGGTGGGATTGATTTATTGATTTTATATAATTGTGTTGTTTATTTATTTATTGTTATATTTGTCTTATTATTTAAATTGATATTTAATAATATATACTAAGGTTTATTAAATTATCTATAATTACATATTGTGTAAATAATATTGTATGAACAAAGTATATTATACAGATTACCTACCCTCGCATGTGATTGGTTGAATTTGAATTGGTAGGTAAATCTTATGGGTAAAATATATATTCCTCTAAACTATACAAGGTAGGTGGACCATATTGTTTCTAGGAATTTTTAGATTGGCTAGAATTTTCTATAGTTTTTGAGTTTGATTTTTTTATAAATTGGGTTTTCTGAGAATGTTGTCGGGTTAATCATTCGACGAAAAATTCTGAGCTTGGATTCAATTTCTGATTTTTGGTTGGAGTTTCGATTTCTTGGATTGTTGAAGAATTGGAGTGGCTTGTGAATTTTTGCTTTCATCGAATTGTCATTTATTGGATTGTGTTTCTATGTTGGAGTTCTCAGCTTCCTTCTCTCAGCAATTTTAGTTTTTGAAAAGATTGTCTTCCATTGTGTTTTCTTGAAAGATTGTTTGGGGAATTCATACATATATTATTCTAAATTTTAGATTTGGGCCATGGGAAAAATTTCTGAGATTTAGATTTGCATTCTTTGGATTTCTCATAATATGGAAAGCGATTGTTGTGAAGGTATTCCCTGTGATTTTGTTTGATTGCTTTTGTTTAAGGATTCTTTTGTTTCAATGTATTCCCCATGATTAGAGGATTGTGTCATTTTCCCTTTGAATTCCTACCTTCTCCAAGTGTTGTGAATGTTCTGTATCATTTTGGGGAGTTTGTGTTGTCAGGTGCTGTTGGGTCACCTGTGACTTGTGATTTTGGTTTTTCCCTCTTGAAGGAGTGTAGAGTCATTAATAGAGGATTTATAAAGCTTTAGTATTTCTTCCTTTGCACTCTTGATTCATTATTGTACCTCTCTTGTGTCTCTTTTGTATTTGTGGAGAGTTGGTTATTTTGTGTACTCTGAGTGCGTATTTACTTGTGTAACTTGGTTAAAATCTCATAGAAAGTTATTTTTTTTGTTTGGAATGATTTCATAGTGTCATTTTTACCCCACACCTTCTGAGAATGATTCTTAGTCATTTTGTCAATCCAGGGACCAAACTGGGTGATTTCATCAAGTTTTGGTTCCATCTTTAGCAATTTTGCATTCTGAGTCATATGCACTAAAATAAATGTCATAACCACAGATTGGAAAACTTAAGGATTTGCCAAGCCCTTAATTGATCCAACTAGCCTTGGCCAACGAACAAGGATGGTCAAAGACCAAATCCCTCTGCGCTTAAGGCTCCACTGAACCTAGGTTGGTGTACCTCTCCTTGTCAAGCACAAAAAGAGTTATTTAAAGTGGATTTAAGCTTTATGATTAGCAAGTGCAAAACTGGCAAATGATTGTTCTATAATTATGCTTTATTGTGTGCTTTAAATAAATGCCCTCGAAAAGAAATGATTGTGAATGTATATTGAAAATGAGATTGCTTTTAGGACCTAAAAGACATATGCATAGATCAGTCCATATAGGATTTGGGAATAATGTTTTTCTGTCAAGGACCTTGAATGCATACAGATCAAAAAACAATAACAGACCAGTGCCTCTATCCAGGGATATATATATGACACTTTGTGGACAAAATATCTTATCAACTCAAGAGACTATTTCTCATCAACTATGAAGGTTCAGTATGTGTTACACAAACAATAAGTACTCAATCTTTCACTTAATGCAACAACATGTGATTCACATCATAGCAAATCTATACACAAATTTATCAAGAGGACAAAGATAATCATCAACACAAAAGTGTGCACAATATTTGGAAAAGAAACAACGAACCTTGTATATTAACCTTCAGGAAATGATTGCATACATAAGCTGCACTTGCAGGTACTCCATTACAAATTGCTTACACAAAATGATGCTTCTTCTTCCTACAGACTTCTCTAATACATATAGCCTATAGCCCTTACCGGCAGTGATCGATTATTTTTTTTTACATATCAAAAAATGACTCCATATAAATGTGTGAGCCAATATACACGAATGAAAGGACACTCCCTTTCATTTACAGAAAGAAGTTACATACAATTTGCTTCCCAAAGGACACACCCTTTGGTTTAATAAATGATTACAAATAAGAACCCTAAATACATACTAAATAAAAACTTTAATAATACTATTTTCAATCTTTCACTTTGATAAAATTCCATTTCCGTTTATGCATTCTTTGATATTCCTCGTCATCAAGCTTTGATGATATATCCTGCACGTAAATTAAACCAATCAATTTCATTGATAAATCATATATTACTCTTGATTAGGTTTTGCTTTTGAAGTATTAATAATCTTTATTCCCTCATAAAACTCAAAGCAGTTTACACTTGTAAATATTTATTCATAATAAAATAATAATTTACCCTAATATAGACATTTGATTTTATGACCTAGGGAAAATAGTAAGCATATGCAATATAAGTCCATTTTAATCCACAACTGCTTTCATCATATTACTTAAGGTAAAAAAGAACTCTTCAAAATAAAATACATTTTCTCTTTTGATCCAAATATAATATTTTGATCTTTAAATGCATCATCCATATAATAAAACATAATACTTTCTCCAATATGTATTCAATTTAATGGTTTATGGGTAAAAATATTAATGTAGATATAATGATAAATAATATATCAAAATAATATTAATTATGTAATACAATTTCCCTTTTGGCAAAACATATATACCTTTATAATTCCTCAAAGGAAAATAAAATATTATCATAATTATGTCAAATGCTATAAATGATATTTACTTTCCATAATGTTATTGCAAGTAAATAAAGATTGTTAGTGAGAAATACTCCCTCCTCAATATGTGCTTTTAGGAATAAATGTAAACTTTCATATGTGAACATCTTGCACACTAAATAATGTAATCAATTTATTGATTTATCAAAAACTCATATTTCAAGGGACATTTAATAATTTGCTCCTAAAAATAAAATTATAGGGCAAATGTTTACGTAAACAATAATCCCTAATATTCACATGATTTTCAAATATACTTTTCAAAAGTAACATTAACCATATAAATTTCCCTTTGGAAATAATCACTTTGGATAAATATTCCATCTTTGCTTTTCAATTTGATTAGGAAACATATCATCATAAAAGTGAATCAGACTCTTTATAATTTACCCTAATGTATAGTCAAGTAATAACATAATGTAAAAAGGTGATATATAAAAGAATATACTTCCCTCTTGTATACCATAAGAATACATTTTTCACTTAATAGGGCAACTTCGATTCCCTTGGAAGTAGTTTATTATGTGGGATGTACACTTACAAGAAACCAATAAAACCATTATTATATGATATAACCATATCACCCCTTAATTATAGAATATCATCGAGAAGATACATGCCAAATGATTAACTTTACCCTAATAAATTATTCAATTTATTGATTAATGGTATCAATATTTATGAAAAAATGATAAGAAATATCAATAGGTACTTCTACCTCAAAGCATCTATGTAATTTCCCTTTGACAAGATATATTCATTTATAATTATTCAAAAAGGTAACTAAAAAATAAATATGATTCTTACCAAAGTAATTTTGCAAGAAATAAAATTATTGTGTTTTAAGAGATGATAAATAAAACATTATATCCAACTTAGGGTAAGGAATACTTCATGTGAAATATATGCCAAGGAAGGAACAAATGTATCCTTCCTGCACACAAAAGAACCAGAGTTAGTTTATTGATAAATCAAAATAATCACATTAGGGATAAAATTTAAAAACTTTAAAACATAATCCCCATGTAAAAGAGTTTTCCCTAAAAGAAATAAATTTACATCATATATGGTAAAATTTTGAGGCAAAACTATTTCAAATGCTTCATCAAATAATATTAGTAATAAAATAAACCTTTAAGGGTAATAAAATAATTTCTCAAAATGTAATTATGTTAGTGAATAACATTGAGAAATAATTACTTAAGAAAGCTTTAAAAGTAAAAATGATGTTTGATAATCTTTTGAAGAAATAAAATCATTTTTACCTTTAATTATCAAATTAAAAACCAATTATCGAAACAATATACTTACCTCCTTAGCAAAATTAAAATAACATTACCTTCAGCTCCTCAGAGTTCATCGGTGTAACTTTCAATTATCGGGGTAAGTGTTTTTAAGTTTTACCGACGAACCGGTGCATTTTGTTTTTGTTACTTTATCGGTATAATTCACACCGATATCCCCGCAGGCGCTTTTATCTTCATCGAGGGTCAGAATAGCCTTTTTCTATTCCTCCCAAAGTCCCGATGTTACTTCGACAAATTCACGTGGGTCTCCTGCACCCTCATTACTCTTTTCTGGATCTTTTTGTCTAGCCACAACAAAGGCTCTCAGCCCGTGATCTATAAAATTGTCCATGATGCCATGCACCTTGCTTCTCAGAGCTTCCCAGTTGTTGCAGAGATCAAGAATCTACTCAGGAGCTCCTTTATTGGCTCGATGCCAATTTCCTTCAGAACCAATATTAGTGAATGCTATACGCTTGTCTACTGGATTAAATGACAGGAAATGGACTTCCCTGATGCCTTCTCAAGCCTCCTTAGGATCTGCTAGCATTCCCACCATAGTTGCATCAATGGCATCTTGACTCTTTGTTCTCGAAGCTCTAGCAACCAGAAGTAACACATAATCTCTGACCACTCCAACGAGAAATACCTCGACTACACTTTTATCAATGCTCAACTTGTTGAGAGTCAGTGTTCCAATTTTATCACTTCAAAGGACATTCATTGCAGCCATCTCTTCAATGGCAGTCATTCTCTTTGTGATAGCCCCCTCTTGCGAAAGCTTGTGTGAGCCGATGGCCATAGTTACAGACAAAACCGTGGGCATTGGAATTCCCTCGATCAATAGCACCAACAAATTGTTAATCCTATCTCTGTTATTTCCAAGGAAAGTGTGGACTCCAGTGGCAATAACAACTACCTCAATCTCTCCCTATTTGCATGTAGAGCCAAAGTATACAGCCCTGAGATTCCTAGTTACTGGGAGAGATTGTTAGAGCGGACTGATCAATCTTTAAAGGGTCTCCTTCACACAACCTAGCATCAGCAGGAATGATATCTCCCAACTTAATGCTAATTATATCCCCAGGAACAAGGGTAGAAGCATCTTCCTCCTGCCATCTGCCATCCCTAAGCACCTTGGTCTTGGGAGCTAAATGGGCCATTAGAGCAACATCAACATTTCCTGCATTATTTGTGTTAACAATGGTTGCCCTATCGGGGATCGGGAGGGCTCTCAAATGCCTATACCGATACCCGATGTGTTTTACCCATCGGGCCCCACCTTGCATCTTTAAAAGGTTAAACAAATTTACCTCTGGAAATAAAACTCCTTGGTAGATTGAAAACATGCCTCAAAAGATGTTTGTAGATTTTAAATCGATTTATTGAAATGATTTCAAAAGATATTGGCATTTTATTCAGTAGGATAAAATGATTTTGAAATAAAATTGAAACCCCATAATACATAATAAACCTTTTTATTTTTTTGTGATACAAAACCTTTTTAGCTCCTTATGCACGCAACACAAACTCAAAATAGTGTTGGCATCATATAGTTTCACAACACAAATAATTTAAAAACTATAATATTAATTGGAGGACGAATATAATATTAAATATTTTCAATTAATATTATACTTAAGAAAAATAATTATAAGATACAAATAAAAAGACTTTCATGTAAAAAAGTAAAATGCAAACATAAGGCTTCAAGACGTAATTCGTTCAGCATGATACTCCCACAAAAAGGAATTTGTTAGTCTTTTACTATGATCACTTGATAAAACTTTTGAAATTGTATACAGCAAATTTGAAGAAATTGCATTTAGATTTACTTTAGACAACATATCAAATAATCTCATATGAATCCGAAATTTGAAATGTAGGTCCTCAGATATACATGAATTACAAAAGAATAATTAATTTGACCTGATAACCCATTACCCAAACTACACTACCTCGCCTTCCCTATCATTCCCCTTCATCCCACGCCTATCATGTGAATTGCCCGTTCAGAACGGCTCTTGTCAGAACGCAACGGTAGCCAGCTCAGAACTCGAAGCCGCTTAGAACGAACGCAACGGTAGCCAACTAAAGTATCGTGGCATATATAAACTTATCGTGGCATATCCGATATCTAATATGATCATGGCCTTATCATGGTACTTATCGCGGATAGTGTTGAGATGAAAAATAATTATGGTTCGAAAAGGTATACCTAGCTTAATTCTGGAATTTGTGAAACATATACATACCTCGAGTTGACCTCTTGATGGATGCACCAGACTTGTTCTCTGAAAGTTAGAATTGAACGAACCTACTTGATTATAAATGTTACACATGATTGAACATAGAAATCTGCTTTTTAGCATGAATTTGGAATTCTAAAATTTGAAAATTTTAGGGTTCCAACTTGGTCATCTCCTAGCATGAGGAGAGGTTCCACATGGTCGAGTGGTTTTATGTCTTCTTCCATTGGGATGTTCTTCATTGGATGATTGTGTGTGGATATGGATTCTATTGTTCTTCTATTGTGGTTGATCTATGGAGTTGATTTCTATGTATTTGGGTTAACATTGTATTCATGATGGCATTGTAAATATGAAATAAGATTAGGAACTCTTGTAATTGCAATATCATGTAACATGGTGTATCCTTGTATCACTCTTATGATGCGTAGTTTGTATTAGGTATAATCTTGTAATGGAAAGAAGACGTGAACATTGTTTGTATGAGATTTAATGATGAAACAATGATAGGATTGTGTTATGTATTATTGATGTAATTGAGTTCATGTGATGGATAGGTTATGTATATTTGTAATTGGAATCCTATTATTAAAGATTAATACATGTTGTTGTAATTTCTTGTTAGGCATGTGATGAGGTATCTAGATGAGATGTATCATGGTACTTATAGGAAATGGAATATGGAAAGTGTATGTGCTATTGGAAATATGTAATAATGGTAATTAGGAATATTTGGTTGGTGTTATAAAATGAACTTAGAGATTATGAATGATTGTAAAATATGATAGTGTGAATATGTTATTCGTTAAGTAGTGATGTTGAGATACCCCAGGGAATGATTGTATCAAGGAAATATGTAATGAGATATTAATTGCTATGTTATCTTTATTTCCGCTTGTGTTATATGATACCTTATGCATTCTTGTAGTTAGTAAATGATGCATTCAATGTGTATATGTTAGTTAAATATAGTTGCATATGTTGTTATATAGATGTTTTAAAAAAAAAATCTCTATTTGTAGTTAGTTTATGTTTATTTCTCTAGGGTATTTTGGCAGGCATTATAGATAATCCTCATTAATTGGCCAATGATCTCAGGTTCTTGTTGAAAGAAGAAGGCCAATTCCTATGGAAATACAAGAAATCACTTTCAAGCACCAACACCATGAAAAAAACCATGAGCCTCCTCTGTGATATATCTGTAACTGATACTAAGAGTCTCTGGAACTCTGAGATATAGTTCTCCAATGGTCCCCATTGTTTAAACTATTCCAACTCTTTGAAATATAGTTCTGGATCCCTCCTATTGAATCTCTCTATCAATCATTTTGTAAACTTAACATAGGAAGTGATTTGATCATGTCCCATAGTCACCATGCCATGGTGCCACCACTCATGTGTAAATCCATCAAGGTGTATAGCAACATATTTAATGGCTTCTTCTTTAGGCATATGATTAAGCTAAAGGTAAGTATTCACCTTTTGAACCCAAGCTTGTGTTGTAGTCTTCGTAGAAGCATCAAAATATGATAGAGACAACTTCCGTACTTTCTTCCGTAACTCAAAATTTTGGTTCCTGTCTCCCGCACAAGGCATGTGTCTCATCCTCACATCAATGTAATCTCATAGAGATATAGCTGCCTGAAAATCACATCCTTCACTCTCCCAATATCTTCTGAATTTATCTTCTAAGTTGGTGATCTAAGGCTCATTCACAAGCTATGTTGGTGCCCTAGGTGGGAAGGGTGGTAGAAGCGGTGTAGAGCTCTCACTGTTCTAGTGGGTTGAGCTACATGACCGAAGTTGTTGTCCACATTTCCTCTTTTGTTACCCCATTTCCATTTTCTCCACCATTATTACCTCCATTGTTTCCACCATTTTGTCCATTATTACCTCCACTCTTATTATTGTCATCATTATTCCCACCATTGTTTCCACCACCCAAATTATTCACATTTATACCCATATGGCGAGCTATCATCTGTGTTAGTAAGTCCAAACACTGATTCTGCTATAGTGCTCTTTGCTCTGTTAGTTGTTGTCCCTGAACTAGTGTGTCCAATAACTATATAAATCTATCCTCACTTGGATCCCTTCTTTCACCCATATTGTCAATATTTGTTCTCATGTAACTCCTTGTTCTTTTGTATTAATTGTTGCTCTATTTCTTCGTGTTTTGTAATGGTGCGTGAAGGGTTGTTGATCATAACAAGACATGTCATTGTTTGCTCATATTATACCCTTCAGGATGGCATGATACATTGCTCTGATACCATTGTAAGACCACCCCTATTCTAGACCAATTTTTTGTGCCTTTCCACTCATTGTAATTTTATCAAACAATTTGCTTGCAAGTTGTTTATTGGTTTTCTGATTTGTTCTCAGTTTGCGATTGATTGAATGGGGTTTAGAAAAAAAGGACATACATGAATATAACACAAAATACTCGTATTGTAGATTGCTATATTAGCATCAACAAGATTGGGTCAAATACATCATTAATTCCAATCTCCATAGTTCCAAAAACATTAAAAACAAACTACAACTTAGTTTCCCACAAGCAATGACAACATTATAATATTTTTGTATACCAAAAATGTTGCTCCAGGTCTGCTAATAATTTATGAGTATATTAACAACATTACAAACCCTGCATCTTCACATTCCATCTTCATACAACACACTTCTAGCCATGTACAATTCCTTACAGGTGTAAGAAGACTTGTACGACACACTTACTACTAATCTCAGTCATGTACAACACTATGTAGATCTATACAACATTGTTCTAGGTGGCTATAGACTTAGACAACTTGTTGTAGGTGTTTTCTGAAAAGAACTACACTATCTAGGCTTGCACGACACCTCCCAGGTAACTCCCAAAACAATACGACACTCTTCCTCTATCAAAGACAACTAAATACTCTACTTTACTGCTCTACCGGATACCAAATCTTCAAACACGCATAGGAATTAGCATCGGAGGGTGGATTGTCGTGATAATCTACTTCATATACCCAACCAACTAATCACTGGTCATCAAAACCAAAACCTACTTCATTGAAAATGAGAGAGATCACAAAATTGTATATTGAACTACACTTACAATCCTTAATCCATAAATACTTTATCCAAGGCATTCGGTTAGCCAAAACTTCATATCGGATCAGATCAGTAGGCTGAGTTGCCATCAATGACAATTCCTAAGAATCTACAAGCATTAGGAACCATAATCTTCACCGGAGCATCGCCATAACATCAAATGCCAACATAAAGAAGAAGAATGGGAGATAGACGAATGGTTAGATGATGACATGAATGGGTTTGATTGGATAGAAGAAATGGTTAGAATGATTTGTAGATTGATCAAATTGATTGGATTGATAGGATTGATTGGCTTGATAAGATTGATTGGATTGATCAGGTTGATGGATAAAGATAAAGTCTAGTTTCGAGAGGACACACCCTATATAAGACAAAGATGATCAAAATGTTTGGTTTCAAAAAGGATATATCCTGTATAAGACGAAGATAGATGATCGCGTCTGGTTTCAGGAAGGACACATCCTGTATAAGACAATTGATTGGTGAAAGTTGGATGAGAGATGAAATATGATGAAAGTGAAGAATGATTAGTAAGAAGTGAAGAATATTAGGGAATAAAATTGATTTATGGATACAATAGTTGATGCGAGGAAATAATTTGAGATGGAATTAGAAAGATGTGAGTAGAAATTGAAATGAAATGATTGATAGTAGAATATGTTAGATGAGAAAATGATCTTTGAGATAGCATCAACATGATGAGATGAGAAAATGAATATGATTGATTATTAAAAATCTTTTGTATCTTTATTCATAGTGCAACATGTATTCATCACTGAGCCTTATTATGTAACAATGAAGTTGCGTACATCAGGGTATAAAGAACCAAGATGTAAAAATATCTCATTATAAAGAACAAACACATAGAAGACAAGGAGTGAACCCTCCATTCTGGGAATAGTGCCCAAGGATCGAGGTATGTGTGGTGGTCACAAGCATAGATATCCTTGACTTCAATTTTTGTATAGGATACTTGTCAAATGAACATACCAATCACAGACACCCACTAGAACTATTTCCCTAGAACTTCATTGGTTCACACCACAAACAAGAAACAAATAAAAAGATCACACCCATCACGACTCCTCTAGTCACTTGTGGACATCCTTGAGTAGCATAGTAACATGATTGATTGCCAATTGATAAAATGATAAAGACTGACTAGGACAAAATCTAGCAGCCTTGTTGATCTGTGCGTTCATTTAATTGCTTGATGTGATGGTTGATAATGTCTAGTTTCATAAAGTTTGGTCCCCGTTTAAGGCTGACTTGTCTGGTTTCGAGTATATCCTCTTATGTTTAAGATAAGATAATGATCACTTGATATGGATAGTTAGTGATTGATAAGACAACTTGATCAGTTTGGCTGCAAAATTTGATTACATAATTTTATCCTTTGCAAACTTAGTGTGAAGTGTTTGCTAGATATCTACTAGGGTGTTTGATTCTTGTGAGACATGTTATTGCAAGTTTTTTATTGTTTTCAATTTTTAGTTCTTTTTGAAGAACTTTTCGATGATTAGGGTTTTTTCAAGATCGTATTTGAATGTTTTTTTTTTGTTGTTGTTGGATTTTTCGATGTTTTGGGTATTTTGTTGGATTTTTTATGTTTTTGGTATTTTGTTGGATTTTTTATGTTTTTGGTATTTTGTTGGATTTTATTTGATTTTTAGGATTTTGTTGGATTTTTTTATGTTTTTAGTATTTTTTTGCTTTTCGATGTTTTTGTGTTTTTTTCAGGATTGTTTTTCGAATGTTTTTTATTTTTGCTTTTTCTGATGCTTTTGGTATTTGTTCAAGATTGTTATTTGAATGTTTTTTATTTTTGCTTTTGTTGGATTTTTTATGTTTAAGTTTTTCAGGACTTTTTTCAAATGTTTTTGGTATTTGTTCAGGATTGTATTCTACTTTTTAGGATATTTTTCTTTTTATGATTTTTAGGAGTTTTTCAGGACTTTATCTGATTTTTTAGGTTTTTTTTCAGATATGCTCCTAGTATGCAGACCTATGATGACATGATTATCTAGGTGATGCATGTGGAGACAATGAATTTAGACATGACCTATGGTAATGCAGTATGCAAGATAAAGATGCAGTTCCTATTCAAACAAGGATTCTTGAGCGTGTCTTTCATTATGAAATGCACTAATTGAATTAAATATTTCAGAGATAAGACTCCAATCCATTCTCAGAAAACCTTAAACCATCCAACCTAACACACTATGTAACGAAGATTTATGAGTGGAGGCACGAAAAACTTCTCCATCAATTCTTGAAACTTTGATATCCTTTTGCCAGGTGTGTGCAATTGAATTTATTTCAACTCTTGTAACCATTAAAGACCTTTGGAATCCTATGTGACTAGCTACGTGAATTGAAGTTATACATTGTAATCTCTCAAATATTTCTCCATTGGCAACAAGCATCCATAGCCCTGATGGAGTTACTCGCATGTTCCCTTAGTCAAGCTTTTATTGCACTTGTATGCATGATATTTCAGCTATATATCTTTGCTCTTTTTGCCATGATATTTTGATATTGATTTTGGCATAACATTTTTTCTTTTATTTTGTTGCCTTGACTTGTAGGTAATGAAACCTACTTGGGTATGATCATTACAACGATGCTGAAGTAGAATTTTGGATTTTTCACTAGCCACATGACCAACTAGGTATCTGTAATGGCTTATAGCCATTGATTAATGTGTGAGATATAGCAATTGATATATTCTGGGTAACAAGACTCAATAGTGAAAATTCTACCCAACCATGGATAAAACTCAATCACAAGGTGATGTTGAAGATGAATGACCTAAGACTTCCTAAAAACTTGATTTACCAGTATCTAGGAAATGAGACCACGTTCTCTCCTTTCGGTGCACACAAGTAAATGACTCGGACAATCACCTTGTTTTATTGATGCAACTATATGCAAAAGAAATAATGATATGTAGCTATATGTCGTGAAAAGGTGATATGCAAGCAACTATGATGCACTCTGAAATGGAGATATGCAATGCAATGAAATTTAAACTAACCTAGCCCTTAGATGTAATTTCTTGTAAGGTGGATGTTGTTATTGAGTCGGTATGAATTTTATGTAGATAGTTCATTGGTCTTTGTTTGAAGAGTCAGATAAACCTATCTTTTCCAATAGGATATAAGGACTCAGTTGGGTGTACTTGTTCGTCATCTCCAATGTTGATTTCCTCAGATTTTGGATTTTGTGGACAATCAGAGGGAGATCCAGTTCTAACACCCATGAATTCAGCTATAGCCTCATCATTTTAAAACCAATCCAACTGTGGTAGATCCTCTTGCCCCCAGTATATCAAGTGTGGGTGTATGAGGCAAATAGATTCTGGTTCCGAAGTTGTGACATGAGCGAGTGCTATGCCTGTTTCTATTGATGCACTTGAACATGATGATGAAGCCAACCAGGTGTTGATCTCATTAGCTGGTGTTATGCTTGTGCTTGAAGAAGATGATGGAACAATTTGGGTGTTGATTTCATTAGTTGGTGCTATGCTTGTTTCTATCACCACATTGGCATGTGAAAATGGTGCACATACAATTATTAATAAATTATTCTATGTAGTATGATCTAGATTGGTGATTTCATTGATAAGGGGTTCATGAATAACTTGTGTAGAGGGATTGGGATAATGAGGGGGACTAGGATAAATAGTAAATTCATTTGAAAGGGAATCTTGTGATGAAAATAGAGGATTATGACATGGAGATGAAGGGATCTTGATCAAGATTTGGAGAAATAATGGGATCTTGCTTAGGACATGAAGGTGAAGGAATACTTTGATCTTGACTTGGAAAGGGATTATTAGGAAGGATAAAAGGGATGTCCTGATCTTACTTAGGAGGTGGATGTTGGATGGGACTTGAAAGAACATCTTGCTCTTGAGATAAAAGGGTGTTATTATGAATGGAATAGAAAAGAATGAGGGGATCATCACAAGATTCTTGGTCAATGGGATCTTGATCAAAAATTGGGTAGGATGGAAGGGTTTGTTCTTGATCTTGATTTGTTTCATGACTGATTTCTTTTGATTTTCGATTATCCTCTTGACATGGTGAAGGAGTTTGAATATGCATGGGAGTTTTTTGGAAGGTTTCAACAATTTGGCTCGATGAGAAAGGATTTTGAATGAGACTCTCTGAAGTGGGTTTTCTTGGAAATAGAATATATGGTAGCATTGGATCTTGAATTTATGAAGAATGGAAAGTAATAGCATCATGACTTGGATTACATTGGATTTGCATGATGGATAGCCCTTGGGAGATTGTATTATTGGATAGAGATAGTGTGGATTGCTCTTGTGTGACTTTAGGGGATGATGAAATGGTGGATATATATGATTGATTTGGACTTTGGTTGAATGGGATTTGATTTTGGTTGAAAGGGGTTTGAATGTGGGGTTGATGTGATTGGTAAGATTGATACGTTGGGTTGAAAGAAAAAGAAGGTTGCCATGACTCTAATGTTGGTTGAACTAAAGTAGGAGCAATTTTATTGAAGAATGAAGGTTGGCATGTTTGAATGGTCTGACAAGAAAAAGAAGGTTGGCCTGATAATGATTCTATTTTGATTAGAGGTATCATGGTTGTCACTTCCCTCATCATTTTTTCTAACCAATCCCTATGGTTGTTAGGACTAGTCATGTCTATCATTTGTTGTTGCAAAGTCCTAATTTATTGAGCCAAAATTTATATGGACGATGATGGAATATAATGGAAGTGATGAATTCTTCACCTTCCCTATGAAATTCATAATGTTGTTCCATAATGTTTGCTTGATTGGTTGTTGTGGACGATGGATCTTGTAATGTTTTTCCTTGAAGTTTCAAACTGTGTTGGTGGTTGAAAGATTTATGACAAAACTATTTTTTACTTTGTTTTTGCTCTTCTTTGGGTGTTTGATAATTGAAAAATATCTCATAAGACACAACAACAAGTAAGAAAACATTTTGAAATAATCTAAAAAGAGTTGTTTAAAGGATCTTTTCAAATCTTAATGGTTGTTAGGGTCTTTTCAAACCTAATTTGTTTTCGATAAATTTTGGCCATGCGATCACAAAACATTCAGACTCTTCTAGGGTCAAAAGGTTAGGAATAATACCACAACCCACATCTTGATACCCCGTCAGCTCAAACAACCCTGTCACACCCCTAGGATGCGCTTGTTTTTTACCCTTTTGCCAAAAGTTGAACCAAAGAGAATTGCTCCTCAATTGGATCATTTTCCTGGGAGATATACGGTGAGTGTCTTGGGGGTAGATTCTTCCCCACCCTTGCATTGTGATATTACAAGTGTCTAGTTACTGGCTTAGCTTGGCCACTAATTCCTAAAGTTTTTAATGAGGGTTCCATTTGAGTGGTCACAATCAACAGTGTTTTCCACTCCATTAAAGGAGGTCTCCTAGTTTGCAGAGGTTATGCTCTACAAATGTTTACGTACCATATGGGCACTAAGGGAGGCATAACGTCACCGTGACAACATATAACACTCGTCACTTGTGATTTTCATCACAAACAAATTTATTTATAATGGCTTAGATTGCTTGGCATTAACCATTGCCACTTAGGTTGTTCCCCTCTCACCGGTCTTATGGGCTTCTTGGGAGGGCGGGCCTGCTAAGGGTGTTATCTTAATGCAAAAAAGATAGAAAGCATAAATTGTGAGTTTGGCTTTTTGGTCACCCAATTAAGGGGAGAGCATATGCCTATCACCTTTGAGACACAAAAGACAAATTATTCTTTTTAACCTTTCATTGCAAAGTTATCTAAACTATTTGGAGATGTTGCTCCAACAAGCATGATGTTCATTTTAATCCACAAAGCAATGATGAATAACTAAAGCAAATTTGTTTTTTGTTCTTTTTTAAATGACACCAAAGGAAGTGTAAGATAAACTGAGTCCAGTTGTACCTGAAAAACCCATGAAAGCATTAGTTTGTATTGTAGGCTCACAAGCCTGTTTTTTCTTTGGTTAAAAGTTTTTCCTCGTTGTCTGTTCGGAAAAAGAACATTAAAATGCCAGAAACTCAACAGAGAATTGAGAAAGAATAGAACAACAAGCCTTTGTGAGGACCATACAATTGCAAATCAACATTTGAACAAATGCAAATTGATGTGAGGACAGATGCGAATTATTGTATGCACAGATACAAATTTCTATTTGCACAAATGTGAACTGCTGTTTGAACAAATGCAAATCACTTATATTGAAATAAAAGATAGAAAATAGAGGTCATGTTTCGAAGGTTTCAATCCAAATCAGGTTTCCTAAGACTTCAATCTCATCATATATATCAAATTTCTCGAGGATTTTGTTCATAGTACGTTGGTATTGAGATATGGATTCCTCTTCCTCTAGATCTCAAAGTTTTCTTTCCGCTTTAAGGATGCATTAATAAGCTCTTTTTTCTACCTTCTGTGTTCTGATCTCTTTCTAGCACCTGAAATCTTGAAGGTCACTCTTCCTGCCACAGGGTTACACACATTTTATGTAGAAAAAATAATTTTTCCAAATTTCAAAAAGATTATTGGGTTAGCAACGTAAATGGATTAGAAACAAAAACAACAATTAAAATTGAAAATTTGAATGACCCTTGCAAATGCGAATTATTGTGTCAATAAATGCGAACTACTATGTGAACAAATGTGAACTGTTATGAATTTCCGTGTAGACAAATGCGTAGCACTTTTTTCCACTGTACGTACAAAACCTGCAAATCACGAAAAAGACATTCTAGAAGGTTAGAAAAATTGTTATTTCACGTCGGGTTCACCATTGTTTTCAAGGGGTAATATTAATCATTAGTTAATCAGATATAAAAGAGTGAATCGTAAACTCTAAATACAATTAGAATTAACTCCTAAATGACAATGAAATATAGATGCAAGAATTGAATAATTAAGCTAATCAAACTCCCGATTCTGCATCATGGCTTCCATTGCTCTTCTCCAACTCGCGTGATAGGTGGCTCTTAGGTGTTGCACTAGGATTCCTGCATATGATTGACACAATTATTTTGAAGATACTGATTCTAGATTGGAATTGAGAAATAAGCCTTGCTTTTATAGATTTTTAGGTGAGATGGGGTGAGATTTGGAACTGAAGTGCTGATTGATAGATCACCATTTTTTATTGATCAGTTAAGTGGATTGATTGATCTGTTAACATGATAGATTGATCTATTGACTCAATTGATTAGATAAATGACTTAATTGATTGGCTAGTTGACTAGATTGATTGAGGAGAAGATTGATTTGATTGATTAGTTAGAAAAGGTGATTTGGAGCGAAAAAGGGAGATTGGAGAGTTAACTGAATTAGTTAACTGATTTGATCAATCAGTTACGATTTTCAACATGTGCTATAGGGCTTTGAATTTGAAGTTCAATTTCATGTTATTTGGATTTGAATTTGGATTTTCGAATGATGAATGCACGTGAGATTCACTGAAATTTATTGAAATTCAGATTTGGTGAGATGTGAATTTGAGAAAATGAAATTAGATGGAATGAGTTGAAATTCAAATTTGGGGAATTGGAGGAATAAGTTAATTAATTAAATAGTTTAAATGAAATTATTCAATCATTAGAAATAGGATTAATTAAATAGTAGAGATTATTTAATTAAGGAATAAATTGTAATTAATTAAACAATTAATATTTAATTAATATTTGAGAAAGGTTAAATGATTAATTGATGATAGAATGGAAAATAATTAGTAATGATTGAATTAGTTTAGAATAATAAATTAACTTAATTAAATAATTATTTAACTAATAAGACGATAAATTAGTACATGAATGACGAGACATTTTTAGGTGTCTACATTTTATACTCATTATTTTTATTTCTCTATTTTTATATATTTTAATCAGATTATTTTTATTTTTAGCTACTTAATTCTCTTTGATTGTAATTAGTGAAGTTTACTTTCAAAGGAACCTACTTTTCTTTTTGTTAGAGTCAAATTTCCTACATTATATATGACGATAAGCATGAAAAACATGAAATGAGTGAGAGCTCAAAATTAAATAAACTAGGTGAAATTACCTTTAGTTTGAAGCTAACAAAATATCAATTTTCTTCAATTATCTTTAAAAATCGAGAAGCAAATTCAAATACAAAACAATCTCACTTTCAACCATTTCCTTACAATCCAATTCCCAAGTCGAAGCAATCCAATTCCAAGTATATTTAACAAATTTCCAATTTCAGAGAGAGGGGTTGAGAAAGCCCTTACTTACCAAAATACAAGAATGAAAAACACAACCAAGCCTTTTTCCTTTGTTCTCTTTTTCTCATTTTTAATTCTTGTTTCCTTTTATTTTTCACAAATAGCATTTAAAATAATTAAATATTTTCTCATTTTCAAAGGACAAATAGAATAACTCAAATTGCTTATTCAAATAATTCAAATTAGCTTTTCCAGAATAATGAATGTTTCCCAATCACAATTAAACTAATTGTAACATTTAAATATACTTCTAATGCATTTCACTTTTGCATTTTTATTTATTTTTAACTCTTTGATTTCATAATGCATCTCATACCATTAAAATGCGAGGATTCAACCTTCAAACTATGATTTAATGTAAATAGAAAATAACCAACTACAACTAAAATCATGTTTTTACAAGCTTTTTTTCATAACACAGATTCATAAACCAACATTGGTTCAGATCCAAAATCATCAATGGATTTAATCAGGCTCATCTTGCACTCAAACTTAGTGTGATAGTGACTGCCATATATATTAACCCAAAGTCACCTCTCCAATATAACCATTGGGGAAAACCTAGACCTACATATTTAGGCGAGAAAATAACCATGTATTAGAACTACACTCAATTCACACATGTTAAGAGTACATGTTGCAACCTTACATTGGGACATGCTTGAGCTGGAAGCCTTTTAGTTTGATGTGTAGTAATAAGTTTTTCTTTATGCAAATCAACAAAAGCTAACTTCTTAAAATTTGTCTTTAATATAGTTAAGAGGCTTGAATCAATTCATTCATGATCTTGTGCCATAGTTCTTCTCTATATCTAGTTTAACTTGTAGGTAGCTACAGGGTTTGACCCATAAATAAAGTGTGTAACTACTTACAACCATAACATTTTAGTTTCCTTTGTACCACCATATCATTCGTTGTAAGTTGTTATTTTATCTCATATATCACTTTGTTTTGTAAATACTTATGTTTATTTTGTTTTCCTACCTCTCCCTTCTTCCTCTTGCTTGTTTTAGTTTTATCTCAAAGGCTTGTTTAGATTTTCACTATGATTTAAAGAAACCCATGTCCCCAACTAAAGTGCATGTTGGTAATCATTCTTGTTGCTGTAAAATCACATCATCTTTTGGTTGGTGAGGGAAGTGTTGTTAGACACCGTTTTGTTATTGCAATTTCAACCTTTAGTGATATATCTTTCAAAATGTATTCTGCATATGATAATGGATCTCTACAAATTTGTTTAATTATTCAGCTTGGAGATGACCAATTTTGCTCCTTAATTCCCTTGTTTCTTTTGGCACAAGTGATTTGATATATTTTAGGAAGTTCATGTTCTTAAAAGTAGGATAATTCAAAATAGTTAGATCCTAGTTAAAATCAATAATTGACACATGCCAATACATTGTTAGTCTAACACCTCAATAACATTATACTAATTTTATATTTTTTTATAATTTTACATATTCATTTAACAAAACTTAAAAAAAAGCTTTTGTTTAATGATTTTAAGCCTTCTATATCTCCATCTATACCTTAGTAACCTTATTATATAAATAAAAGACTAGCCCAAATGTCAAAGAGATGTACTTTATTTGAAAAGAACAATAACATCAACTATTCTTTCTTTGATAGCCTTATTTGTTGCTTCTTATCTCGCTCCTTGCACTTGTCTACTTTTATTGTTCTTTTCTACTCTAATATGGCCTCGTTTGAGATTCAATTCCACCCACAATGGCTTGCGTTAGGGAAGACAAAAAAGACAATCCATCAAATCTTTTGTCCAAAAACTCTAGAGGTTGGTCTGTTGTATATTTCAAAAGTGGGCACGTGTGGGATGGATGGATTTACTCTAGACGTGTGTTTACTGCCCAGCCTATCATGTTCTCCTTTACTTAATTCATTTGTTCTTAGTGGTTTGCAATGCAACAAAGTGAAACAAGTTTACGAAAATATAGGGTATGGTTGTTTTAAAATGCTGAAAAGCATTACCTAGGTAGCCGGAAAATTTGAAGAGCGCGGGATATATAAATACGGGCCATAAAATAAAAGAATGTGTAGTTTTGCGGGTGGCGGTGAAATGAGAAAGCAGGGGGTAATAATATTTATAAGCCCAAGTAGAGAAAGACGTTGATTGCAAGGCTGGTGTTGCTCTACTGATTTCAGGTTCTCCACAGCGTGGCCCCACCTTTATAGGATTAGCATTAGGAATTAGGAAAAATAGTTAAGAGTTCGCAGAGGAAGAGCTCCTAAACTTCGCCGCATAGCCGTCAATTTGAGCTAAATTTATTGAAAAGTGAAGTTTAACAGGAGAGCTAAATTTGGCTCTGCTTTAGTGCGAGGGCCAATGCCATGCACAATTGTGGGCTCGATACTTTGGAGCATGTGCCCAAACAAGGTAGCCTGAAAAATTCCCAGAGCCTAGGGTTTGTTCAATTATAAACAGGGGCTGCTGCAGCTGTTATTCAATTTGTGTGGCGAATGAGGAATGGAGCTTTCTAAGGGTCAGAAACTCCTCGTAGGAGAGAATGTGGAGGTAAGTGAATTCGTCTTGTTTCAATTCAATTGATATTGGAAATGGAATTGAATTGTTTGAAGCCCTATATGCCAATGCAGGTCCGTCCGCTGGAGGAGGGGCTGCGAGGATCGTGGCATGCTGGAGTTGTGATTAAAGTAGAGCATCTGTGCCGTAGTGTGGAGTACAGGGATTTTGTGACGGTCGAAGAGCGGCAGGACAAGTTTGTAGAACGTGTTCAAGTCACGGAAGGCGTCGAAGGTTTGGCCAGCAGAAGAGGAAGGAAGAGTTCGAGTTACAGGAATCGGATTAGGCCCCCGCCGCCACCCGCGGAGGAGCAGAAATGGACGTATGGCCTTTGCGTCGACGCGTTCTATCGCGATGGGTGGTGGGAGGGCGTACTTTTGGATGATTTACAATTCTCTCAACACAGGTCGGTGCTATTTCCTGACGAAGGCGATGCCCTCACATTTCATACCAGTGAATTGAGAGTTACGCAGGACTGGGATGAAAAAGAGGGGACTTGGAGCGTTCGAGGGCCTTGGATTTTGGCTACTATGCAACAGGACTTGGAGCGCCCAGCATTGCCTCTTGGCTTGCTTTGGTACCATTTAAGACAGAGGTCTACTTTCATTCTTACTTTGGGGCAATGGACTGCAGCTGCGGGGAACCAGTGTAAGTGGTTCCCACATTTGAACCAGGTCGTTCGGCTTCTTTTCGCCCACCCTGAGAAGCAGACGCTGCCTTTTGTGAATACCTCTTCCTCTATACCTATGGAATTAGCTTATATTTATTCACATCCGCACACTTCCCCAGCATCGTGCACGGAGGTGGAAGCGGAGAGCTCAGACAAGGCATTAGCTGTCAGGGCAGATCCAGATGATCACTTTGCTGCTGCTATCTCAAAAGATCAAATGGATGCTACTATTGGCACTGAGATATCCCAATATTGCCAACCTACAGCTCTCAATTGTAATCTTACTCTGAACAGAAATTCAAATAAACAGGCCCGCAATGAAGTAAAAATGCACCTTCTTGCTCTAGGATGGAGGCTTAGTTTCAAACCTCGCCCCGGAAAGGAAAAATGCGATTTGTGCTATGTTTCACCCTCAGGTCGCGCTTACTATTCTCTCTTCCAAGCTTTTGTAGGATGGAAAAAAGAGCAGAAGGCCCACGGACTAGTAGTTAGAAATAATGATGTAAAGGCTGAAGAGTCCGTGAACTATGCATTACGAGGTGCATCTGTATCTCGTAGCACACAGAAAACAGGGTTAAGGGTGAGAAGAAACATGCTATCTTCGACCGCTGAATCAAAGCGGTTACATAGAATTTGTAGCTCTTCAGAAGTAGTAATATACGATTCCAACAATCACAAGACTGCCGAGGATGCATCCAAAATTAATAAAGGACCAAAAAAATCGGTTAGCAGGGGTAAGAGACTTTATCATCATGTCAAGAAGAAGACAAGTGGTACCAGGGACATGTTTACTGTCCCAGAATCGATTCACAGGACAAAGGCATGCGATCTTCAATCCGAGCATTTTGATCAACCCATAGCAAGAAGCCCAAGTACAAAAGGAGCACGCTTAAGAAAAGCTGTTCAAGGTTCCTTAGTGTCCAGCAGAAAAAAACAGAAACTCGGTTCTGAAGATTCATTGGGAGTGAAAAGAAAGCGCAAATCAACCAGCGGTTTCCGAATGCAGGTACTTCTTTCTGCCCCTGGAGAATCAAAAGATTCTTCTTCAGGAGGCAAGGATAAGCGTAATGCCAGTTCCGTTCTATCCTGGATGATAGAAAATCACCTGGTGGCTGAAAAGCAGAAAGTACATTACTTCAATTCACAGAAAGAGGGCTGGGTAACTTATGAGGGGATTCTGTGTGCATGTTGTTCAAATGTATACTCTCTAACAGATTTCGAAGCCCATGCAGGAAGCAAACGCCACCGACCTTCTGCCAATATTATTTTAGAAGATGGCAGGTCTTTACTGCAATGCCAGATGCAGGTCTTAGACAATGATAACAGGACAAATGGTTGCAGGACAAAGGGTTTCAGAGCCCAATTAAGGGGAAGAAAAAAAAATCACGACGAATGCATGATCTGTCATGTTGGTGGACATTTGGTTCTGTGTGATCATTGCCCAAATTCATTCCATATAAAATGCATTAATTTGGAGGTACATTTTCTGTGATTTCTGTTAATCTCCTCTTGTTGGATTTATGAATGTTAATATTTATCACTTAAACCACCATTGGATTACAAACTGCTTCTTGTTAGCAGTTGTGTTGATACATTAGTAGCTGGTTTGGGCTGTTTTTCATTGCTTGGCGTGTCTAGGTTTTGAATCAACTTTGTCAAGCATGCCTAGAATAAAAAATATCAGCTTAACTATTTATTGGGAAATCAGAGGTTGCAATATCAACTCCAAGTCATGCATTTGAATCTGTTGCTTACAAGTTACAAATTCAGTTCAGAGTTATCAATCACTTAAATACGAAAGTCGCTTCTATCTACTAATATGAAACAAGTGGCCCTCATTAACATATTAAATAAGATGACTTCTAGATTTGTGACTGCCTACATCTTTCTTTCCCAAGTGCATTTCAATTTTCAAGTTGAAAATCAAGAGGAATCCAAATGATTGAAATAACAGTTTTAATTCTTACAGCCTGGGTCCACCCAATGCTTCAGCTCTTGGCAATAATCTGTCTGAAATCATCTGTACTTTTGAATATTTAAATGATATGACTATTTTATTTCTTATGATTACTTGCACCCCTCTGGTAGGCTCTGGCAGGTAAACACAATATTTAATTACACTAACGATTCCGCTGATTGAGCAAGGTAGAAAATAGAGCTTTTTAGTTTAAAAGAAGTAGTAAGTAGTATCAAAACCAACAAATGAACAATGCTCGTGCTAATTTTTCTTTACTCTAGATGCAATCTAAATGGTATTGTGTCATTGTGTTGCATCTTAGTTTATGCCTCAGGCAATGCATGCTCAAGCTCTATTAAGATAAAATATCAGCAGATTGTGGTCTTGACTTCTGCCAGTTCTCAGATCAAGACATGAAACTTCCGTTAGGAAAGTCTGTGGGTGAATATGGTTTAGATAATTGAAAACTGTATAAAAAGATGGTAGAAAGCCACAGCTATTAGAAGCTCATATAAATTGTAAGGTTCATATCCAAACCAATTGAAAATGTGAGCATTAGCAAAATATTTGAGAGGTGAGCACTGGTGGTGAAATCATAAAAGTAATCAGCATTCCTCCATGAAGCTCTAGACACCATAGTTTACTAGAGCTGCTTTGTTGGGGAACTTGTAAGGGCAGAATGTTCCTTGTGCTATTTTGGTTATGTTGAGTGTCATTGTCTACTGAAAGTTCTATTTTTTCATTGTGTCTAATCAGTCTTGTCATTTTAGCTTATTCCTGGTTTGAAGAGACAATCTAAATTCCTGTCATATATCTGTTTTGTGCCCATTGTAGTGGAAAGATGAATCTCAATAGTCTGACCATGTTCACAAAGATATTTCACTTGATATTGAAGAAATAGAATTTGGCTGAAAAAATCTCTCAATTTTTTTTTGTTGTGTAATGGTGAATTTTGAAATATTTATCGAAAATTGTTCTTGGCTGCAGAGTGTTCCAAAACAAGAAAAATGGTACTGTCCAACTTGTCGCTGTGCAATATGTGGCAGCAGTGAATTCAATGGCAATCCGGAGCTATTTACAGAGTTGACAGTTCTCTTTTGTGATCAGTGCGAGTGTCAGTGTAAGATGATGCATATGATCTTAATATCCTGTGATCTCATCCTAATTTTATTTTTTGTTTTCCTTATGCATCTCATTGAATCATTCTGAATGAAAACTATGAAATTTCTTTGCAGATCATGTGGGATGCTTATATGAGAGAGGAATGCCAAAATTAGACTCTTGTCCTGAAGGCAATTGGTTTTGTAGTAATAAATGTTCAGAGGTAGGCACAGCCTTTCATCTTTTGTTACTTCATAAAACAACAAAATTTTAAGTGAAAAAACATAAGATATCAGCTTCCTTACTAATTTAAATAATTGAAACCTTCTCTATTAACATCCAATCTAGCCATAATATGAGCAGCTAAGGTTTATTTGAAAACTCAATCTCTTCCATCTGTATATCTGAAGTAGTTCCATGAAAAGTTGATTGTATCACATCTCCATGAAAAGAGATGCTCTTCTACCTATGTTTGCAATACCCTTTTGAATATTTGATTTATCTCTGTATATGCATGGAAAGAGATGAACGCCAGTCTACTAGTGTTACCAATAATTTCACATTTACCAACCAACCAAATGTTACATTTTAGGGGACCAGGAAAAGACTGCTATTTTCTGGTACTTTTTTAATTTTACGTAAATAAAAAATAGAATTATTAGTGGTGGGCCTGACCCACCTTTTTATGAAAATGAGTATACCACTTTGAGGGTTACCGGACCAGATCACTATTTTGGGGAACTGCAAATGTTGTTCCACTTTTTGGTCAATATGATTATATTCAGTGTATTTAGGAGAATCTTTTGTAGAATAGTAAAAAGCAATCATCACACCCACATAAAGTGAGCAATTCATGATGGGGAAACTAATTTTAAATAGGCCCTTAAGGCTTCAAATGGTAGGTTACTGAACTGGCCAAAAATCTAGGTGAACTTGAATATTGTTCATTTTGGAATTGGGATCAGGTTTGAATTGTACATGGATTTGTCTAGGGCACGATTTTTAAGCATGCATTTGTTTGCAATTCTTCATAAGTTTAGCAAGGTGATTTCAGCTACATTGAGGCCATTCTGGCATTGGGTGACAGTTTCAATGCATTTTGTTTGATTTTTGATCATCAAAATTGTGCCCTAAACTCTAAATTGATGGTCATTTTCACTCGTGTTTTATTTGATGAGTAAGCAGTGCCAGAAATAAGCAGCGATTTTCCCCTGGTTCTGCAGTCTTTTTCACTTTTTGAGTAGTCTGATAGTCAGAATGCTTTTACCGTGAGTAGTGGCGAGGCTGCTTGTGGTTCTTCTCATCTGCTTACATCATCTAAGTCAATGATGAAGACAATGTTGGTCTTGATGAAGATCTATATGGTGCTGATTGCTAATTTTATTATTTTAATATTGAACAATGAATATCTAGCATGATAGTTGAGTTGGATAAATTGATATTGAATGAGTATGCTGTATTTCAAATTTGTAATACTTACAATAACTTTATTTAGCAGATGCATATGGTATTCTGAAAATAATTTCTTCTTTTAGGCTGCAAATATCTACATGTTTATAATTTTTATAAATCCATCCATGTCCCTATACCTAAGTTGGTAACTAGTTAAAATGTTATCATGTTTTTGGGAAAACAGTTCTTGTATACAAGTGTTAAGACTATGTTTGCCTAAGTCAATCCATTCTATCCTGGATTTGGCTTGAGTAGGCATTCAAATACAATATCATATCTTATTTTCTAGCAATAGTGAAGCTTTTTATTTTTAATGATTAATCTTTCCAGTTTTCCAGTTTCATAAAGAAAAATGAAAACTATAGATATTGAATTTCTCTTTTCTTCCCAGCGTTTTCCAGATTTTTAACTCTATATAACAACTTCAATCTTTCCAGGTCTGCTGTGGCTTGCACTGTATCTTAGTGTTTCCTTCATTTCCCACAATCTGGGTTTGTAATGCTACCTGTGGAATTTGAACGAGGAACCTCACTATAATGGGGGCACTTTGTTGTCACAACTCAAACTTGATCTCAAATTATCAGCCTCTTAGTTTTCAGATTTTTACAGTAATTTACAGAAAATTATCTTCCCAAATCTAGTGTTTACTGCAAAAATCCAGAAATTTTTACAACATCAGTATTTCTTTTCAATAGATACCAGCTTATCTTTTGTTGGCATGGATTGTACATATGTTTTACTCCTAGAGGATTGCATGCATGCTAAAATGTTATTTACTGTTAGTGTGGTAAGCAAGTCAGCACCTTTCCATGCAAATATTGATGCGTGCATTCTAAATAATGCTAATAGTAGAACTAAGCATAGAAGAAATTAACAAATGTCATTTTACCTTTACAAAGGTATTTCCAACTACTAGATACCATTATTCCACCCCTATATCTCTTTGACAATTGTCTTCTATCCCTGAAGTCTTTTCCAGAGGTGTATTTTTGTCTTCCACTAATTGCCCTTTTGAATCTTTTCAAATTCATCTTCTACTTGTGGTTCCCATTCTTGTCTGTCTCCTTGCCGAACTTGTTAGTCATAATTACAGACCACATCTGGTGTCAAATGAAGTCAACTCTTGCAGAAATTTTATCTCTTTCTGATACTTGAGTTGATCATAAGATTTTGCCCTTGTTTGTTCCATGTTGGTCTCTAATCATTGAGTAAAAGCATTGTGGAGCCTGTGTTCAAAGTTTCAGAGGTGTTGGGGGTTTTGCAGAGAAAATTCATGTTTTTTTGGAGCACTTTTGGGTTTCTTTTTGACTTGATGTGCTTTATGTCCGCTAGTTGTGAGTTTTCTACATGGACTTGCTAGAATGTCAGCAAGTACTTGCCAAAAAATTGGTGAATTACCAAAAAGTTGGCAAGCATTTCTGGTGAATTTTTAGTGCTATTATCGACATTGGAAAAAATTGGTGAGTACTCACTGAGTCTGCCATTTATGGTTGGAAGTCTACAACATTCTACTAGGGAGGCCTAAGATGTACAACAGGGATGTTGTCTATCAGATGAAATATTAGTAGTGGATAATTCACCTTGGTTACTACTACTTCAACCTTCACCGGTCTTCATTGAAGGCCATAGTAGCCTTTGTATTTTCCAAACAATTAGGCAAGATCATTTCATACATGCAAATGCTTGTGTTTCTCATGGTCTACCTAGAGAAACTTGCAAAGTAAGTGCACATAAATGTCTTTTAGGAGTGCAAATAGCTTCCCACACACTACATGGTACAACACAGGATCTATTTAGTTCCTAGATCTCCTCTTTCGAATAGCCCTCTATGTTGCAGATTTGCTTAGGAGAATGATTAATTTTGGTGACAAATTCAAGAGTTAATTGATCAATGCAAGATCAAGCTTGGTTCTCATCCTTGCGTTGGCCTGATAGTCCTTGTGCCAAAGAAGGATGGGACATGGCAAGTCTGCATTGACTATCATGTGCTCAACAAGATCACAGTGAAAAACAAGTATTTCCAATCATTAACATACATCACTATGCATTATTATGTCATGAATCAGATTATCAAAATTCAAGAACAATTAGGATTCATGATACATTTGACAGTTACTATTCTTAAGCCCCAATTCCTTACTTCTCTCCTAATCATCAACCCTAAGGAGGATGGGGAATTACTTGTCGTAGGGCGCTTGGAAACCAATCTGCAAGCAGGCTCCCTCAAGGCTTCAGGAACACAGGTCCATACCCCATCTTGGGACTTCTCCCTCAAGGTTTCTGGAACACCTGTCCATACCCCATCTTGGGATTCACCTACCTTGTGAGGAATTACTCCGTCTCTCCCTAACAAAACCAACCTATCCTCTTAAGGGGCAATAGCGAGTGATTAGGGATTGGGCTAGGAGTGTACCAACTTCAATGTATTATGAATGTATATGAAATTAAGTATGACTGTCATGCATATTGTAGTCTACGTTAATATTGATATTAAATTCTGCATAAGAACATTATCAGGCTTCATATATTAAGCATACATATTAAGCATATCCCATGAATACCACCAAGAACAAGGATATTACTGCCTGTAACTTAATAACAGTTCTGATCTGATCTGATCGATGGTGATGTTACTGTAGGCTTTTGATTCCTTTCCTTTATATCTCTCAATGTGAGGGAGAGGTCACACCTTTTCATCATGTATGGCCTTTGGCAAGAGACACACCCTTTCACCATTAGCACCCTTTGAAAGAGTGCAACTCTTCATTATTTCTGCCTTTGAAAGGGACACAACCTTTCACAATCAGATCTGCACTACTAATTCTCCAATTATCCCCCTTCAAATGAGGTTCTCTTTTCCCTTTTATATCTCATGTTTGAGGCAGTCACAACTTTTCATGCCATGTCTTTTGACCATTCAATAACTTAATTAAATTTTAATTATATTCTTCTATCTTTTAATTTTCATTTTATTTTTATTCTTTTGAATTTTAATTTTATTATTAAATATTATTATTATTATTTATTATTAAATTATATTTTAAAGTAGGACTTTACAGGTCTACAATACTTCACCAAAATTGTTCTCAAATAAGAATGGATATCAAATACTGGTTCATCTGAAAGGCATTTGGAAAGTAATTATTCAAAACCAAGGAGGAGGGGGATTGTAAAATCAAGTATTTATGATTGAAATTGGAGGTGTAATAGTTGATAAATTATGAATACAAAGAAAGTTGGGTAAGTGATCCGATTGCAAATATTCTTAGTACTGCCATGTATGCTATTGACTATGACCTTTAAAATGCTATTTATCTGATCTAGTACATGCTTGGTTTCCATCCTGGAGATGACATCTAATTATTATTCTTACGGCACTGCCTCTTGTATTGCCCATAAACTGTGTGTTTGTGTATCATTTTAGGTTAGCAGTTTGAAATGAAGCTGACTTAAAGTTTGAAATGTTGGACATAATTTTGTTGTCTGGAAATGGATCTAACAACTAAAGGGCCTTCTTCAAGTTCTAGACATTGAAATCTCGGACTTAACATTTAAACATATCAATATTAGCTGTATCCTAAATTCAGCTTATTATGGCACAAACATAAAAAAATGCATCTTTTAATATAACTTTACTAAAAACAATTTTGGGACCATGTCATGTCCCCTCCTTGATCGTTATATATAGCATAAATGAAACAATTATTATTATTAATTAATATAATTACCAACAAATAATTATTTGAAATTTATTTATTTATTAAATATTATTATTTAATAATATTTATTACTAATAATATTCTTGAAATATTCAAATGAAAGTAACTTAATATTATATTACAAACATAATTTACATATTTTTAATTGTAATACAATTTATATATATTTAAAATAACAAATATATATAATTTATGTAACTGATGTTATACCCTTAATTTGTGAAGAGATAGGAAGCAGCGACTTCTTTAATTGGAGACTTCCTTAATGGGCAGTCCACTTCATGAATAAGTTATTGGACTTTCACGTTACTCAATGAACCATTTATTTAGAACATAAATCATTATTAAGGGCAAGAATTGTGTGTGTGGAGGGACGCGATCTTGGTAAAGCTTGTATTAATCAATAAGCGATATTATTACCAACAAATTGTATTACACGATTCTTCAAGGAGAAGAGGCACGATTAGGTGAGGGGTTCCCACGTCTCTCCAAAGGGGCACACAGATGTATAAAATACGTCTCAATTCCATTTGCATAAGGGGAGAAGAGGACGGAAAGATAGAAGATATTAATAGTCAACAAGATTGTCCAGAGGAGGATATCATCTGCAATCACCGAATAGATGGGAAATGATTATATTCTGTGCTCATAAAAGGAGGACAATCAATAACACCTTTGTTCTTGGGGTGATTTTTCTGAGTTTGGAGCAGACTTTGGGGAATAAGACAAGGGAGGACAGCAAGGATACGGTGCTGACAGAATCAGAAACTGTCAGAAAGTTACAGGCAGTAACATCCCTGCTCACCGTAATATGTGTGGGCTAAGTCACCAGGTTCGAATTCAAATTCGAAGTTTGACAACTTTGAAATTCGAATGAAGTTCGACGAGGGAAAAATTCGAAATGTATAAAATTCGAATTAAGTTCGCCATATGTATAAATATGCCACATATATTTTATAAAACAACCAATCTTTCATATGGGCGATGGTTCCATATGAATTGCTAATAAGGTTTATTGTATGTAACATCTTTATCTCATCTTATGAGAATAACAGAATCACCAAATACTGGAATACCTCACTGATTGGGTAATCAATTATCATCTTCAGCATTTTTTTTCTCATCCTAATTGAGGGTTCTAACAAACATAAATATCCTGAAGAAAGAACGGGTTAATGGGTTTCAATCAAAGAAAAGAAGATGTGTTTAAAAAATATTAATAGAAGAAGAAGGCCAAAAATTTATTAAAAAACAAAAAAAAAAAAATTTTTTTTTTTTTAAAAAGTTCGGCGAATTTCAACAAATTTTTTTGTTTTTTTTGAAGTTTGGCGAATTTCGAACTTCAAGGATGAAATTCGGCCGAACCTGGTGACTTAGTGTGTGGGTATCACTTCAGCAATGCGTGGGATGCACTTAATTGGTATGTTTAATATAAGAAGCCTAATGAAATAAAATATTAATAAATTATAATAAACAAATAAATAAATACTGATAATAATATAATAATTATAATAAATACTGATAATAGTATAATAGTTATTATTATTATGATATTGACTAAGAAATGTTCTGCAGAGGAATATAATAATAATAATATATAAATATATAAAATAATGTTTGGTCAGACAAATAAATATTAGAATATAAATCAGAAGAATTCTTAAGTTAATATTAGGAAGAAGAATATGTTTTTCTGTTACAACTGCCTGTGTTTAAGAAGTTGGGAAAGGGGATGTTCCTAATAGGGGACATTACATTTGGTTTGATACTTACATTAAGAACTATGGATGTTCGAGAGATGAACAATTTTTTTATTAATATTTAATTGATTGAACTGCAGACTATCACTGATTTGATGCATGTTAAGGTGGAATTGTTTCCTAATATATTCAGTTGAGTCATAAGTCTATTGAAATTGATTAATTATGGTTAAAGCATGCCTGGACCCATGAGGGGACATTACAAACCACTTCAGGCTCCTCAAACTGAGGAAAAATTTCATAGAAAAAACCAGTGAGCTCAAAATCTGGAATTTACTTGAGTATTAGAACTGCAAACAAAAATGGAGTTGCATGGTTAACTATTGCTATATGCATCTTAATGGGGTGCTATTTCTTTTTTGCTCTTTTTTCCTAGGCAGGAGATGGATTGAATTGCCTAGCTAACTTTTGCTTCAGCATGCCTAGCCGTATCAGTTGTTTGGGCATAATGATTGTTTCAAAAAAGCACTGAATTACATTATTTACTGCATGCTTTGATTGTTATACATTATATCTTGTTTTGGTCAACTGTAATGTAAGGACTAGAAAGTGAAGGGTTCATGTTTTGCATGTTATAGTTTGACCATATGTTGAAATCTGTTTTATTTCTGTAGTTATTTTCGCAGCTTCGGAATCTTGTTGGAGTGGTGAATCCGATGGGAGTTGGAGGTCTCTCTTGGACATTGCTAAGGTCAACGGAGGGTGATGTTAAAATCTCTGATCAAAATTCTGATGAAGTCATGGCAGAGTATCGTAGCAAGCTTTCTGTTGCAGTATCTGTAATGCATGAGTGCTTTGCACCAATGATTGAAACTACAACAAAGAAGGATATTATTAATGAATTGATTTTCAATAAGGGGTGAGTAAACTTTTTTTTTTTTGGCTTATGAAAAATTTAGATTATGTTGTTTTGCGATGTTCCTCTTGCACGATCTGTTTGTTTATAATGAATCATTTTATATTCTGCATGCATAGGGCAAAATTCAGTTCACAAAGTAAACATAGATGTCCTGGTTTCTCTCCTCATTCGGTTATGAATTTTATTTGAAAGCTAAATTGTAAATATATAAACTTGATGGAGCTTTTCATATTGGATAGTTGCCTATTTTGGTTGAGATTAAATAATTCTTTTTCTTGTCTTTCATAGATATAAAACAAACATTTATTGTTGAAGTCTATGTTGTTTGTAACTAGGGATATAGGGGTTCGGATTGCCTTAAGGCAACATCCGAACTCCTTTTAGGACCGGGTCCTACCCTAAATAACGTGACCCCATCCTTATTCATCACGCCACGCTAAATTCACCCCAAAATAACATTGGCGCCAAAATTAATAAGGAGGCCGACTTACAAGGAGGCCGACCTACAAAAGAATAAAGATGCATATAAATAAATGACAACTTGCAAGTCATTTCAACCAAGCGAAAATCATATCAAAAGGTGATTTAGCTCTGCTGTGCGAACTTAAGGAAGAGGGCGAACTTATTCTGCTTGGTGCGAAATTGTCCAAAGGGACATAGAAGATTTTATGCAAGTCATTGAAGCATACAAGGACAGATCTGATATGTGAAGATCAGATTTGAGATAAGTATTGTACTTATATTTTAGAGGAGAATATATAATCTGACCTGTGGGTCTTTCATGCTGGGTTTTTCCTCCTTGGAGGTTTTCCCAGGGTATGCTCGTTTGTCTTCTGCTCTATTTCTGATTTATGTTGGCTTACTAAATATTGCAAATCTGATTACAATCTAGAGCACAATTTAATCTATGTTGGTTCACTAAAATACTACAAATTTGAATACAACCTAGGGCTTAATCAATTAGATAAATCTGGTTAACATACCTAGGGTTTAAAATAACATGGTATCAAAGCTCTAGGTGTCACTAACTTCTGATTTAGGAGATCGATTGTTGCATATAGCTGTTGTTTGTGTTCAGATTAAAGATGTCAGGTTTGAAGGCTGAAGATAGGCTTGAGGGAGCCATTGATTTTGCTGCTTGGAAAGTTCGTATTTTGTTGATCCTTGAAGAAAATGACCTACTGAAATTTGTAGAAGAAGAAAGGCTGTCTCCAGAAGATGCTGAAGAACTGAAACTGTTCAAGAAAGATTCCCTCAAGGCTAGAAGGATCATAATTGAGTCAGTCAAGAACCATCTTGTCACTGTCATATCAAAGTTTACATCTGCCAGAGAAATGATCAAACACTTGGAAGGGATCTATGAAGTCAACAATTAGCAGGGCTCTTGCCCTAAGACAGCAACTTCTTCACATGAAAATGAAAGAAGACTCAATCATAGCCTACTTCATGAAGATCAATGAACTAAAGGACAAGCTAAGCACTCTTGATTGCCAAATCTCAGATAAAGACCTTGTTATGATTGCATTAAATGGTCTACCAGATGAATGGGAACCATTCATTTGTAGCATTGGTGGAAGAGCCGATCGTCCCAACTTTGAGCATCTTCAATCTGATTGCATCGAAGAGGAATCTCGAATTGAGGTAAGAGGAAAATTCAAGAACTCTCTCAAAGATAATCATGTTCTCTTATCTAAATCTAGGAAAGATGGTCATTGGAAGAAAGAAAAGAGAAGCAAAGATTTTAGATCCTCCTCCTATGATCCAAGGAAAAAGTCAAGAGATTCCTCTCACATTCGTTGCTTCAGATGTGACAAGTATGGTCACTATGCCAGAGATTGTCAGAATGACCCAAAGGAAAGGGAAGCTAACTTAAATGAAGTTGTCGAACAAAGTGAAGACTACCTTCTTATCTCTGCTCTTTCTAGCAATGTTCCTACGAACAGCAATACGTGGATACTTGACAGTGGTGCCTCCAGGCACATCTCAAGATTTCGTGAGCATCTCTCAGATCTGATTGAAAAAGACACCAATCTTCATGTAGTAATCGGTGATGATGCTCGATACTCGGTAAAAGGTTCTGGCTCTACCTCTTTAAAACTAGATTCTGGTATTTCCTTACAACTCTGTGATATTCTGTTTGTACCTAGTATTAAAAGAAATCTTATTTCCATTTCGGCTTTAGAAGATAAGGGTTTGCAAATAGCATTTTCTGAAGGGAAAGTACTAGCTTGGTCTAAGAAATCTAACTTCAAATCTGCTCGTATTATTGGAAATAGATGTGATAGTTTATATAAGCTTGCAGCTAATCCAATTCAAGCTCTCATTCATGAGACTCCTGAATCATGCGAGCTATGGCATAGAAGATTGGGTCATCTTCACTTTCAAGCTCTTCCCACTCTCGGTAAAATGGTTAAAGGTATGCCTCAACTCAATTTATCTCATGATGATGCTTGTAAAGGTTGTGCAATGGGTAAGAATGTAAAGAATCCCTTTCATAAAAGCGATAGTAGGGCTAAAGAAAGGTTAGAGCTTATTCATTCAGATTTATGTGGTCCTATGTTAGTAGCATCTCCTAGCGGTTTCCTATATTATGTTATCTTCATAGATGATTTCTCTAGGAAAACATGGATCTATTTTCTTAAAACTAAAGAGTCTGAAGAAGTCCTAAACAGATTTAAAGAATTCAAAGCCTTAGTTGAAAATACTACAGGAAATCGAATTAAATGTTTAAGGTCTGACAATGGAGGTGAATACACCTCAGGTAGCTTCTATGACTTCTGTGTTAAAGTAGGAATTAAGAGGGAGTTCTGTGTTCCCTACAACCCTCAGCAAAATGGAGTTGGTGAAAGAAAGAACAGGACCATTGTTGAAGCTGCAAGAGCCATGATACATGATCAGGACTTGCAACCTTTTCTATGGGTAGAAGCATCCAAAACCGCAGTTTATATTCAGAATAGATGTCCTCATCGAGTCCTAAAGGAGGTGACACCTGAAGAAGCCTTTTCAGGAATCAAACTAGACATCAGTCACCTAAGGATATTCGGAAGCCCTGTGTATGTTCATGTGCCTAAAGAAAAACGAACCAAGCTGGATCCATCTAGAAAGAAAGGCATCCTAGTAGGATACATCGAATCTTCCAAAGCCTTCAGGATCTACATTTCAGGACAAAGGTATGTTGAGGTAAGTAGAGATGTAACTTTTGAAGAAGATATTGCTTTCAAAAGATCTAAAGGTTCATTAATCAACAATGATGATATGGTGATGGAAAAACAAGATTCAATTGTTGATGCTAACCCTGAGTTACAGGAGGAGTCTATTGATCTCCGAGATCAGGAAGTTTAGAATGACTCATCAGAACCCAAGCAATCTACCGATATACCTCAGGATATTGTGGTCTGCAAGAAGAGACCACTCTGGGTTAGAAATACGATTCAAGATGCTGAAGGGTTTGCTGCTCCCAGAGGAACCTTCAGAAATAGCAAGAGTTTCCAAAATCACGCCAACTACATTTTTGTGATGTGCAATATAATTGAGTCTGAACCCCACAATATCGGAGAAGCTATGTCCCATCATGCTTGGAAATTGGCCATGGATGAAGAGTATGGGTCTATCATCAAGAATGATGTCTGGGACATTGTACCCAGACCCAAAGGTAAGTCTATCGTTTCCTCTAAATGGTTGTTTAAAATTAAACATAATGCTGATGGTAGTATTGAAAAATATAAAGCTAGGTTTGTAGCACGTGGTTTTTCTTAAAAGGAAGGAATAGATTATGAAGAAACCTTTGCCCTTGTTGCTAGATATACCTCTATTAGGTCTATAATAGCTATTGCTGCAGCCAAAGGTTGGGAGTTGCATCAAATGGACGTTAAGACAGCCTTCCTTAATGGTGTCATTGAGGAGGAAGTCTATATCGAGCAACCAGAAGGCTATGTAATCCATAAAAGAGATTCTCATGTTTGCAGGTTGAAGAAAGCCTTATATGGGCTCAAACAGGCTCCTCGCGCTTGGTATGAAAGAATTGATAAGTACTTACTAAGTTTAGGGTTTTCCAAGAATGATGCTGATGCTAACATTTACTTGAAAGTTTATAATGATGAGATGCTTATTTTAGTTTTGTATGTAGATGATTTATTTCTCATGGGTGAAAATAAATTAATCATAAGATGTAAAAAGGAATTAGCTTCAGAATTTGAAATGAAGGATTTAGGTCTAATGCACTACTTCCTAGGGTTAGAAGTATGGCAAAGAGCTAATGAAATCTTTCTAAGTCAGGGAAAATACACTATTGATATTTTGAAAAGATTTAGAATGATAGATTGTAAACCTATGCGTACTCCTATGGAATCTAACTTAAAGAAGTTAAGTGTTTCTACAGCTAACTCGGATTTTGCAGATCCCTCTGAGTACAGGCAGTTGATTGGCTCCCTGATGTACCTAGTCAATACTAGGCCAGATATCTGTTATGTTGTGAATGCTCTCAGTCAGTTCATGAGCTCTCCTAAACATGTTCACGTGGTTGCTGCCAAGCACATTCTAAGATACCTATGCGGCACGATTGGTTATGGGCTGAAGTATTCACTTAATACCCCAATCCTCTTGAAAGGCTACTCAGATTCAGATTGGGAAGGAAGTGTCAAGGACAGGAAAAGCACTTCAGGCATATGCTTCAACTTGGGCTCCGCAGTGATCTCTTGGGCATGTAGAAAGCAATCTTCAGTAGCATTAAGCACTGCAGAAGCTGAGTACATTGCCGCATCTGTTGCATCCAGAGAAGTAGTGTGGCTTCGTAAGCTCCTTGTTGGATTATTTGGTCAAGTCAATGATCCTACCACCATTCATTGTGATAATCAAAGCTGTATAAAGATGTTAGTAAATCCTGTATTTCATGATCGGTTCAAACATGTGGAAACACACTATCATTACATTCGGGATATGGTGCACAGAGGTGCCATTCATCTAAAGTACATTTGCACAGATGAACAGATTGCTGACATCCTCACCAAACCCTTATCCAGAGTGAAGTTTGAGTACTTCAGAGATAGACTTGGTGTCATGGAAAACGGAACCCTGATTGAGAGGGAGCTTCAATCTCAGTGACTATTGGTAGCACTTTGAATCATTCTTTGCTTGTGTGCAAGAATGAATTACATCCAATCTATGCTTGTGTGCTAGATGGATAATTGTAATAATGTAAAGACCCACTGGTGTATTACACTTTCTATGCTTGTGTGCTAGAACCATCCTATGCTTGTGTGCTAGGTGGAAGATGTAATTCTATGCTTGTGTGCTAGATCCATTCTATGCTTGTGTGCTAGATGGAACTTAAAAGGTTTAGATTATGTATTCTCCTCCTCCCTAGTTAAGAGGGAGTGTTGTTTGTAACTAGGGATATAGGGGTTTGGATTGCCTTAAGGCAACATCCAAACCCCTTTTAGGACCGGGTCCTACCCTAAATAACGTGACCCCATCCTTATTCATCACGCCACGCTAAATTCACCCCAAAATAACATTGGTGCCGAAATTAATAAGGAGGCCGACTTACAAGGAGGCCGACCTACAAAAGAATAAAGATGCATATAAATAAATGACAACTTGCAAGTCATTTCAACCAAGCGAAAATCATATCAAAAGGTGATTTAGCTCTGTTGTGCGAACTTAAGGAAGAGGGCGAACTTATTCTGCTTGGTGCGAAATTGTCCAAAGGGACATAGTAGATTTTATGCAAGTCATTGAAGTGTACAAGGACAGATCTGATATGTGAAGATCAGATTCGAGATAAGTATGGTACTTATATTTTAGAGGAGAATATATAATCTGACCTGTGGGTCTTTCATGCTGGGTTTTTCCTCCTTGGAGGTTTTCCCAGGGTATGCTCGTTTGTCTTCTGCTCTATTTCTGATTTATGTTGGCTTACTAAATACTGCAAATCTGATTACAATCTAGAGCACAATTTAATCTATGTTGGTTCACTAAAATACTGCAAATCTGAATACAACCTAGGGCTTAATCAATTAGATAGATCTGGTTAACATACCTAGGGTTTAAAATAACAGTCTACATGAACATTGAAATGGTCAGCTTGTAGGACATGCATATTGAGTGATCATATATGATTGCATGAGAAATATGAACATGTAAAAACTCAAGAATATATTAACATTCTTAAGGAGTCTCTTTTATATTACAAGGACCTTGCTATGTATCTTGTAATGTCCAAAAATTACTTGGGACAACTTATGTAAACAAGGCCAATAGACTACTCTTTAAGAGTTGTAAAACAATAGTATATAAATGCATGCACATGCATCAATATCATGATCATTCCTGACAATACTATTCACAAGTAGAGTGGTGTCATCACCTCATTCCACTAAAGGTAGTGCACATACCCATGCAACACACTTCAAATATACCCAAGTTCTAGTAGAAGACTTAATTCAAGTGACAACCTGCCATAATGCTACAAGAAAGAATGGCAACATGTGTCCAGTTAAACCCAAAGACAAAAAATGAGAGATATGATTTCATCCTAAATTAAGTTACTAGGTACTTGCACCTATCACCTCACACAATACAGCATTAAAGCAATAAGGAAAAGATTCTTCATTTACCAGTTACTTTTAACATAAATGAAGAAGTACACGAATTAAGTGTCATTTAAGTCACTTAAGTTCCACAACCATAGCTTTAAATGAAAGAGAATAATATCTTATATTTCTTCACCAATTTCAATACATGAATATCAAATAGAACTAGGCAACTCTAGCATGCTATAACACATAGTTTCTTACAAAAGAGTAAAAACGTGATAAAAGAACATTGGCACTATATTTTAAGCATTCTACAATATAAAATCAAATACAATGGATCCTAGGGAACATGTTTCATTTTCTAAGTTTTTGCAAACATTCAACATAAACTCTCTCTATTAGTGTTTGCTCCAATATGAAGTGTTTGCTTTGACAAATTCCTATTGGTGGAACTAGCAAATAGATTGTCACAAAAACTGCAAGTCTGCAAAATCTAAAAATTTACAAAATTTCATATGGCAAGAAGGGAAAATGTTTGCCGACATGAAAGCTAGGAAAGGAAATCAATTCTACTAAAAAATATGAAAACAATTCACACCTACGTGTTCAAGCCCACACATAACTATTTTCATTTCAACACCAACAATGAAAGAGGCTAAATATGCAATCTTTTTATATCTTTTGATAATAAAAATTTGGAAATGGATACATAAAACCATTGAAATCACTATGTTCCCAACTACTCAAATAAAATGTAACATAGATCCATAGAGCACATTTATCAATATGTTTTAAGTTCATTCCTAAGTTCACAAGGGACAGTCACTCCCAAAGTATATGTTTGCGCAAATTGACACCAAGCTCTTGAATGAATCTGCATGGCTCTATTCCATGAACCAATTGTGGCAAGTTTACAATTCAGCTTGTGTCAATCAATAGGTTCACCCCACCTTGTTAGGAGATAAGCACATGGATAGCAAAAGCATTCATCAACCTCAAGTTTGGCCACATACAAATACATATTTATGCATGGTTTTCTCAACTCATTTGGAATCACACACTATGCAAATAAACAACAAAGATGGGAGTAGATTAAGACTATGGAGTTTCTTCCACCTTGGCTCATTGGTATGTCTTCCTAATCAATAATATTATTTCAAGTTGGACCTGGTAATTTTTAATTTTGGGGGTAACTTAATAATATTATTATAATTAAAATACTAGGTGTTTTAAAGACTAGTACTAAGATACAAAGTCTTTTTAAATACTTCAAAAAAGTAAAGTCTTTTTAAATACTTCAAAAAAGTATTTTAAAATACTTGGAGGGGAATTTAAATTCAAGGGCCCAATTTGGAAAGGTGTATCAAGGGGATGCATAGCTTCATTTCGTGTAATGTCCCCATTTTAGCCGGTCATGTTATGATATGTTGTTAGCCCTTTTTGCTTGGGTCTTGAGGGCTAACCATGACACAGAAGGGATCTAGGTGGATTTTGGCCTAGGCAATTTCATTTTGAGGCCAAACCGAGTTCATTTGATGGGGTTTCTGTAGGACTTGCTATTTATAGTAAGTCAGCTATGGGCGGTGATTTCATATTTTCAGTTTTGGACTTGGAGCGATTCACCGAGATCTTTCCAATGAGCTATTGCACAGAGTTTTCCGAGCTCGATTGATATTTTATTTTAATGCTTGAAGTTGATGCTATATTTATAAAGTGACTATTAAATCAAAAGTACATGTTTATTATAAAGTTACTTTATTATTTTAAGTTGTTTTGAAAAGTGGACTTACCTAGGCTGGATGCTTCATGAGAATACATGGGCCTCAAATCACTTGAGGAAAAAATAATAAAATATTGTTAATGTTTAATCCCACATTGCTTATGCTGAGAAACCGACCTCCAAGAGAGGATATTTAATAGCCTTCAGCTGGGACGTATAGGCATACTTGGTTGATATGATATTTTATGAAATTGTTTGGAGAATTCATCTTCAAGGGCTTGGAGGATGAAATCCCTCTTGGCTAGCAATTCCCATGCTGTTAGAAGACACAGTCTGGGAATTTGAGTGGGCTTCAAGGTAAAATCTGACTATTTATTAGCTGTTTGTTACTATTTGAAGGAGTTGCAGACTTTCAAAGGGTTGATTTGAGAAGTTAGGGAATACAATTGGATTGGTGTTGTTGTGACTAACTCCTCCTAAGACAGCTGCACTGATTTACCTTCTGCTGAGAGTTTGTGGGAGCCATACGAGATTATTCATTTTAAAAAAACTTTAAAAAATGCATTTTTTTTGGCCCTGCCGCCGGCCGAGTCCCAGGCATCGCCCCTTGCGGGGTCAAGGGGCATCGCCCCTTATTGTCAAGCACTCAACCCTGTGATTGGTTGTCTCAAATCTGCTACAAAATCCCTCTAATGCTGCAAGAACACCTCTCCAAACTCTGGCCGAAATGAAGAGAATCTAATGCCCTAGCATGCAATTAAAATTTGCAGTATGATGCTCCGAGTATGAATGCCAGTGCCTAGCTTAGCTGCAAAACAACCTTAACTGCAATGTTACTTTGAAAATGAAATCGCCAATGCAAATCTGATATGGAAAAGCTCCAACGCCTAGCTGTGACTGTGAATTTCCACCTTATGAAATTGCAAACTTTTCAGAAGTTTAAAGAGAAAATAGCCACACAGAAAAAGATGTGTTTTTGGTCTTTTAAAGAATGCATATTCATATGAATAGCAAATCGACCCAAGAATAGAGTATTCTTCTGTGCCCAGATTAAAGGTGGCATCAATGGGAGGCATTTCTTGCCAGGTACATGCCCAAAAATGGCTGTTATAGCAGCCGTTGATTGCTATTTTTATATCTATGCGTTTGGCCACTTGGCTGGAAGTTACATTCTTATTATGATTTGAATTTGAATTCATTGACCTCATATATTTGAGAGGTTTGATAGCATATTAATATCTTGGTTGTTTTCTATGATACATAATGTTTGGTTACAATTATAATATTTTCTTTGAATGCTTATGAGCATACGTTATAAGTGAGCTTTACTTATCAAATAAATCGGCCTCCAAAGTTAATTGGAGGTATAGTAAAATAAGATAATGAGACTACTTGTAATGGTACGTGTATGTGTGCCTACACTGCTATACATATGTGAACAGTATAAGTTTTTATATACAACTAGAGAAAGAAGGATCATTATACACTTATCCGATCATTCATTTTTGAGCACATAACATTTTCTTGAAATTAAAGATGACAAACTTTATTTTCATAGCTTATCAACATGTACTTGTTATCAAAGCAAACATACATGAGTAAATACAAGGTACGTAGTTTTATCTTCATTTCTAATATAAAACCTCATTGATAATGTACATCAATAGTAATCCAAAACATCACTTAATATAGCTGAAGCACATCATAAACTCTCAACGTGATATAATATAGTTGAAAATGATATCAGTATTGCTTCAACTAAAAATCATCCTAAATTTGCATGATCTAGAATCACAAGTGCAGAAAATGATACTGATAAAAAACATAATGCTGAAATAGATAATCATAGTCAAATCACATATAACAGGTGTAGTGAAAACAGTGATGTTGAAACATTGAAATAGTTCAATATATATAAATTCACATATGTGATTCCAAGCATATGATATCATGACATATGGATTCCATGATACATAGACAACAGATGCCAATATAAAACCTCATTGATAACGTACATCAATGGTAATCCAAAACATCACTTAAAGTGATACAACACATAAAGTCATAGCATAAGTACCCAAGGAACACAATGAGAACACCTTGATGGCAAAGCAAGGCTTCATCACAAAAATCGATAAAAAGGATCCAAGCATATGCTAGTGGGCCTTACAGAAAATACTTATCGTCAGTGCATCTAGGTCACTTGGACCTCCCCTTTGATATCTCTCAATCTGAAACTCACTCTTTATGCTCAGCCTTTCTTGTTGGTTGTTTATGGGGTCATTGTTCAACCCAGCTATCTCTAGCATCATTGGTCTCATAGTTTGAGGATTCCCCTTGGCTAGTTGCAGGCGTGTTTCCATTAACTTCATGTTGAGAAGGACCACCATACTTTGTACAGTGAAAGACTATGCTGCCCTTGTACTCTTCACTAGTTGGAATCTAAGGATCATTTTATTTTTTGGTGCCTAGCCTACAATGAAATCTATGGGAGGAACTATTGTTTATACTATATAAAGAGATTCTATTGGATTCTTTTCACTTTCTTCTGCTACCTTGATTAGAGGTGCTTGGCCCTTTTTCTTTGTAAGATATCTTGGTTGAGGCATATGTCTCTTTGTGGCGATCCCAAACTTTCCACCTTATTTACTTATATCTTTTAGCTTGCCAAAGTTGTTGGAGGGTTAAGCACTTTTTGGAGACTTCTAATGCACACGCATATGAGAAAATATTGGTGAGGCATCACTATTCCTTGCATTTTGGTATGCTTGGAGCTCTCTGACATCCTGATCCTCACTGTGGTGGTTGTGGCTCTATATCGATTGGGCAGTAGGGGTTTTCTTGCACCTTAATTACACAATGCATATCTTAGTAGAAGGTTCTCATTATGAGTTTTTTTCCCACTACATGTAGTTCTTCGACCTTGAATGTTTTAGGGGGGTGTGGGTTCAATGCGACATTATTACCTTCTAGGATTGTCCAACATAGCCTCTTAGCTCTAGTCTCTCTCTGAAGAGCATTCTCTGCCTTTGCATTGTAATTGTTGGCTCCTCTAATGTTTCTTCAGACATTGACACTCGAGGATATTGGTTGCTTACTTGGATGGTTACTTTGCACTGTAATTGTTACTTGGATGGATACTCAAGGATATCGTTTGCTTACTTGGATGGTTTTCTTTTGTCTATTACATTGTGGGGTATTATCCCTTCATTTATATTGTACTTGTTGGGAGGTTTGTCCCTTCTTGTGGTTAGCTCTCATTTTTGTTGTTGTTTAGAGCTGCTTTTTTTTCATCCTACACTTTTCCTATTATACCTACTATTTTTGATCATTTGTGAATATTAATATATTTTCTTTTGGTTTAGACGCAGATGCAGACAGTAGTTAGCAAGCCAAAATTTTCTGGCCTGATGAAAACTCGGCAAAACAAGATAATTTAAAAACTAATTAAAGTTTTGGAAAAAACATAATTCTATGATTTCTTTTTTAATGCAAAATACAGCTACAAAATGTGTCAAATGAAGTTGGCGGGGGGTTGAGGCAGTGTCCATCATGAGGATCTGGGGGCAGTGCCCTTAATGGGGTTTTGGAGCAGTGCCCCCATAAGAATTGTTTTTGTTTATTGGCTTCAAAACCACACAAGTTTTCATGGTGCAGATTATTTTCATCATTTTTCAAGGCAGAAAATAATGCTTCTAAAGTCAAAAATGATGTTTTGGAGTGTTCAACATTGCTGAATAGGGATTTTAATGGAAAATAAAAGTGTGTTTACCAAGGTTCTTCTGTGTTTTTGGTGCAGCGAGCTAAATTGTCAGACTTGCCAAGTTTTAAAAAAAAATTGGCACTTCGATTTAGTGTGTTAAACTTGCAAAAACTCACTGGTAGAAAAATTGTGTGAGTGCTCAGTGAATTGGTGAACTATGTTAGAATTGCCTCCCATTTTCTTGCTCAACTCCACTTGTGTCTTGTACACTCATTTCACCAACCATGGTATAAATAGCTGAAGCACAAATATCAATGCATCACTTTCATATTCAAGCACAATCTAGACAGGATACTCCACTCAATTCAGTATTTTCAGTCATAATCAAGTGTAACATCAACAAATATCAAGATCTCAGATAAACAATAGTATAAACTATAGCGGAACTACTCGCCAAAAACAAAAACTCGCAAAGGCCTGAAAAAAAAAACTGGGCAAAAACTCGGCAACTTAAACTTTTGCTTAAATTTAATTAGAAATGCATTTTTTTTGCAAAATTCAGTGAGGAGATGCATCCAATGAGTCAATAAATGAGTACACAAGAGAAACAAGCTGAGTCTAGATATATTTGATTGATTTAAATGCAAATTGGGTACAAAATGGCATCCTCTTGTGGAATGCTGATGCCTGATAGACTGAAACAAAATGAAATAGCAAATTGTTTTTGTAAAACTAAAAGTAAATACTACATCAAAACATTTCACATCTTCCTCTTCCCAGCTCTAGTGAAAACTAGGTGAGAGATAGAACTAGAGGGTCTAGTCCTAGTAGTCCGATGTGGCTCCTCCACCTCTCGCCTAAATGAGGTTGAGGGTCGCACCCCTCGCGGGAGTTTGAGGGTGAGAGAGAGAGGGGTAGAGAGATAGGTCTAGATCTTGGGGGAGAGAGGAGAGAGTCTTAGAGTGAGGGGATAGAGTAAGAGTGATAGGGAGATAGATGGGTCTAGAATTTGGGGTAGATGAAGTGAGTGGGATAGAGAGAGCTAGAGAATGCTGATAGTAGCCTACTGATTACTGAAATTTGACGAAGTCTGAAAATATAGAAGATCTTCTAAAACCTAGAATTTGCATTATAACTCCTAGAGATCTGAAACCACTCTCAAACATCCTGCCAATATATACATGAAAAATAACTTAAGGTATAAGTCACATATTCTGATGAAGAGAGTGAAAATGACTTGAAAAAATTAAATTTAGATGATTTTTTGATGTGTTTGGGCCTCTATTTTTTATGCTCACCTAGTTTTTGTGAAAAACTCGCCAAAAACTCGGCGAGTTTTTGTTGCGACTCAATGGCGAAATTACTTGCCTGAGCCAAAAACTCGTCGAGTTTTCGACGAGTAGTGCATCTATGGTATAAACCATCCCATTACAATTACCAGATTGATATGAAGGTATAGTTCTCCCCACTGTAAATTAGTGTACAATAAGCATGTGAGTCTGAGATAATAGAAAATAGATACAGATAACTCCACAAGGGATGCAAATAATTGGGCCCTGCAAATAGACTCCTAACAATAGCAAATCTAAGATCTACTTAAAAATTTGATAATGACAATGAATATATTTATGTTCTTTGAGGATTATTGAATCTCCCATGAGATCACTGATCATTTTGTGTGATGTTGCAATAATCATGATGGTCAATTTGGTCGGCATAATATGATGTTAGATTCACATTAACTAGTATTGTGTGGCATTGTGTGTTTAGCAAATAATTTGAACCAGGAATGGGACTGGCTTTCAAAACATTTAATAATTATCTAGTGTATAATTACATTATGCTCAATGGAAAAGAAGTTGCATAGCTCAAAGACAACTGTACTTTCTGATATTGTCTTCACCTTTCAAATAGTCTTGCAAAAATTGTTTCCTCTGGATTCAATTAATGTCGTGACATCTAACCTTCTTTATATTTGTCCATGGCATAAATTTTGTCCTTTAGGATGGATACTGCACTCATACAGTTGTGCAGCAGTGTGGTTTTCACTACACTAGTTTATCCTTGTCACTCTAGTAGTGAATGTGATTTGTACTTTAATTTTTAGAGAGTAACATTGTTCAATTTTGGATTATATATACCGACAGTGTGTGTTGCTCATTTTATATGTAGGTGTCACGTCCCTTGCAAGTTTAAGTTTTATTTCTAAAGGGTTTGACTGCATATGTTGCCTGGATTGCTAGTGTGGCCTTACGGCTAAAAATTTCTTGCTTTGAGATCTATTATATCTAGTGTGGCATCAGAATTTATTTTAAAGGTAAAAAGTAAATTCTATATGTTTGCTGTGCTCAGATGTGATGGAAATTGGTTGAATTTTCGTGGTTTCTATACAATGATCTTGCAAATGGAAGATGATTTTGTTTCTGTTGCCACTGTGAGGTAAGAGATGGAAGTTGCCTGTGGGTTATTTTATGTTTCCCAGTTTGTCTTTGAAAGTGACTGGTTATTTTTATTTTTTGATTCCTTACATTGACATGCATTTAGGCTGAAAGGGTTTGGTAAATTGGTAGGATATATGGACAAAGAGTTGCAGAAATGCCACTTATTGGTACTCGTATCAAATACCGGTATCAAGGAATGTGTCGTCTTCTTGTTAAAGAACTTGAGAAGGTATGGAACTTTGAGCTTAAGTGTTTAATTTTCTGTTGTCTGATTGTTTGCATACAAAAAATTCAAAAAATTATGTTATTTATCTATTTTTTGTGGACATGATCTAATGTCTTGTTCATGAAATCAGCTCCTTCTTTCATTAGGAGTGGAAAGACTGATTTTACCAGCTGTTCCTGAGCTAAAGCAGACATGGCTCAAAAGCTTTGGGTTTCAGGAGATGACTTCTGCAGAGAGATTTGAGCTTTTGAAACACAATTTCATGAACTTTCCAGACACCACGGTTCTCCAAAAGATAGTGGCAAGAGTGACTCTGGAGCAGGAAATTGTTACGGGTGAGGCTATATTTTAACTGTTAATTTAGTTGGAAGATAATATTAAATTATTTTATTCTCTAACACAACTTCACATGCTCTGGGCTTTCAGAAACAGATGCATGTCAAAATGGTGTAGAACCAAGTCATCCGAGTCCAGGAAGCAGACTTAGAAGAGTGGGGATTGAGAAAGAAATTGTTCCTGCAACTGTTGTTTTTAGTGCATTGAACCACAAATCTTACATTGACGTTGCAGAGACTGTAAGTCCTATCTGCAGTTTGCCTTTTGACACTCCAGTGTCACACTGTAATCCTGAAGGAGAGGGCTGCTTTGATGAAGAAATGAAGGCATCTTTGTCGAAAAGATATCCGCATATTGGTTCAACTTATGCTCTGACAAAGAATCAGTCTGAGTATGATTTAGCTTGACCTAAATTTATTTTTATATCAATTTTCAATCTAATTTCAGATATTAATGTACTTGAATAGATGTTGATGTTGGTGAATCTGAAATCTTAAAGACTTAGAGTCCATTCTCATTGTTTAATGCTAGAACTTAAAAGCATAACATTTATTTTATATTAAGAAAGTTGCTAATTTGTATGAGTGTTGTACTTTTTTATTATAGATACTTGAGAGTTATTTGGTAAACTGCAAAACTATAGCAGCAGAAAACATTGTTCATGGGAATAAATTAGCCGACTGACAGATAAAAACTATTTCAAAAAATTGTGGTTTAATTGGAAAAAAATAGTTTAGGGTTAGGGTTTTTGGGAAAAATAATATCGTGCAGCTGACAAGAATTGCAAAAAAAAACTATAGCTACGTTAGAACTTCTGAAAACATACAAAAAAGGTCAAAATTGTGATTCATCTGTTTTTGACAGTTCTGAGTTTTTTGGCAATTGAAATATGATAAAATCAACTCACGGTTTCTTGCTGGAAAACTTGGCAGGCACACTTTTTTGTTTATATTATGATTTTTTTGACAAAAAACTTGGGCTAGGAGGCAAGTTGCCATTATTTGCACTTTATTGAGAGTTTGTTTGCAATTATTGCTTTTATCGGAAAACCGTAAAATCATCTAGTTATATATATAGAATGCAGATTGCTTATCATGTGTGTAAATAATCAGAAGGTCGTTACAATTTAGGATATGATACAAGTAAAGTTAAATGAAACAAGCATTAGTCCAGAGCAGAAATGAGTTTGAAAATGTGAGCTCTGAAACCCAGAGAAATGGGTCCATGTTTCGGGAAAAATCTAATCAAAAAAACTTTAAAAAACAGAAATTTAAACAAATAGACATAAATAGGTTGTTAGATGATAAATGCACAGAAAACATTTCTTGATTATGTTCCACATGGAATTTTATCGCTTATTGTCAAAGGTTAGCCTTTATAGATGAGGTTATGCATGCCATGCCAAAATGAAGTACACAAGATAAAACAGTAAATCTGCTAAAATGTCTCTAAAATCATCCTCAATAGCATTGGAACAAGAAGATTCAACTCTAATAGATCCATCTTTGGGTGCATGAGGAGATGTTCATTATCCTTGACATCAAGTGCAACCAGAAAACTGTTCAATTTAGGATTTTCAGAATCCATGTCCCAGTCATTTGTTTGCAAGGTAAAAGAAAGAAGATAAGAATGCAGAAAAGTTAGATCCTCTGCCTTCTGTGGCCCCAACTTATTTTACTTCGCAAAATGAATAAATATGTGATCCAATTCCTCTCTGCTGCTGAAGAGATTGCCACTTATTACAACATAATTTTTATTGCCTGGTGTTTTATCTTGGACAACTTTTGATAAGATAATTTAAATAATTTATTTCATTAAAGGGTCATTAGGGTCATGTGGGACCTCTATGACCACCTCCTACTAAAACCAGGTTGCAGAGTTTGAAGCGCAATTACAAGACTTGCCAGAATCGGTTAGTCCCAATATGAGCTGGGCTAAATGAGTCCTGGAGATTTGGACCTGGTTCCTGGCAAGTCTGGTTGGACTCACCAAATCTTGAGGTTGGACTCTTGGCCATTAGAATAGAGGCAGAAAGTTTGAAAATAAAGCAAAAAAAAACAAGAAACAAAAACAAACCTGAAACCTTAAAGAAGGACCCACAGTACTTCTATTTTCTATTTGTTTCTTTTGCAAGTACAAACAAAGAGAAAAAAAGGCTTGGGTAACTTGGCTTCTTCTATTTTATGATACAAAACAACCATATTAATGGAGCTAAGCTAATTTCACTTGTTCAGTGGCTTCGTCTAGTCCATGATATTAAAATAACCATATTAATGGAGCTAAGCTAATTTCACTTGTTCAGTGGCTTCGTCTAGTCCATGATATTAAAATAACCATATTAATGGAGCTAAGATAATTTCACTTGTTCAAATGATCAAAATGTTGAAGAGAACCATATCAGATTCTTGTAGATTGGCATAGATAATTGGATAAGGCTCCATGGGCAGATAGGATTAAACCTAAGGAAGATCATGTCAAATCTAAACAAAATAGCTTGGGGTGAACCTTACCTGTGTTCTTCGTCCTAAATCTCAACTAATATAAGTAGGCATTTGAAGCTAAACTACAATCAATTGAAGCAAAAACCAGCAAACAAAGTTAGGGCCTAATTACCCTATGGCTTCAACTCTCACATTTTTTGGACGTTTTGTAGTTTAGACTCTTGGAGCTTGATTAAAAGCAATAAAATTTTTAAAAATGGCATGTGTCCTGAAGGGTTGTTTTGTTTCAAAGGCCTTAAATTTGGATTTGGTGGTGGGGGATTTGCCTTTCAACGTCACCTTGTATTGCAATAGGGAGCCTGCAAGGGGTGTTGTCCCCAGATTCTTGCGAGTGGTACTTCCTCTTGACCCTATTGCAGGCGGCTGCCCCTAGACCCCAGCTCTAGTTTTGAAAAGCAAAACTTTAAAATCCTTTTGGGCCTTACTGGATGCAAAAAGCAATTTTATTTTTTCTCTGAGTTTTTCCCAATCAAATCCTTAGTAATTAATTTACAATTGTACTTTCGGTTTGCTAAGTCAATCCCAATCTCGAGTAATACTACTACTATAGTTGTAGTGGTATTGTGGAAGTCTCAGATATGAGCATAGGGCTCCGTATATAGTTAATGATGCTGGAGGCGAGTGATATATGCTCCTCTCTACCATAGTTTATGATCTATGTTGTGATTTTCGTTTCTGATGCCATGGTATCCTAATTTGTCAGTTTTGTACACATAAAACACTTGAGAATGTTTATATATTTAAAAATGTTGTGTCCTTTAACCTGAATTTACTTTTTACTCATTTGATTGATGTATACTTGTGTATGTGACCAAAGTAGCTTCTAATTGATAAGTTTATTATGTATTTTAAGTTGATTTATTGAAAGGGTGCATGGTAAAATCCTTTATTCCTCAAAAAAGTCTCTATAGTTCATGGATTTTCAATTTGCCAAGTGTTTGTCAGGTCTAGTGTAGAGTATGAGTCTGAGTATTGTATCTATGGTTACAAATATCTTTGACTATTATAAGATGCCATCATTATTTTATTATTTCAGAATACGAAGTTGGTTGTCTAGTATATCATTTCATTATAATTCATTTTCCAATCATTGGAAGATAAACTATTGCATTTATGGAACAAACTGACATGGTCTGCATCTTGAATATGACTAAGGATAACATGGTCATGATGTAGGTAAAAGTCAACAGTACAGGTTCGTTGCTGTCATGTAGATGCTTTTGCCTTTATTTTGCTCTATCTTACACTTAGATGGTTTGAGAAGACATGATAACCAACAGGTTTCGAGGATACTTTGAATGTCCCTATCTGCTCTCCACCATTGGGACCATCTGCTGGTTTTGGCCATACATAGTATTTAGCTACTACAATATTTGTGACTAGTGGTTCTTTTATACCTTCTGGGTGGCATTTTATTGATTTGAGCATTTTCTGACTAAGTTTCTAGGTGCCTAGCTCTTGGGACTTTAAAATTTGCCTTTTTTTGGGTAAAAGTTTTATTTAATTTGCTATATATCAACGCTGCCTTGTTCTTTGAAAGAGACAACAGTTCTTAGACATCTTCTTGCTATTGGTATGCTAACATGTACCTTATAGTACCAATGACTAACTTTGGTCATTTTTGGAACTTGATAATCTATAAAGTCTATTTCTATTCTTGTTTTTAACTGCTCACTTTTATGTAGTGTAAGCAAGTTTCATGAATAAAGAATGATTCAATCTCAAGATCATAAAATGAGACATGCGCATGTTGGCAGAGCCCATTTGAGAATTTGCATTTGATTGTTATGACTTTGTAAAGTATATTTCTCTCAATGTATATTTTCAAGTGTGTATGTGTATGTTTGCTCTTTCAATTGATACGAGAGCCAGACTACGAGCATGACTGTTTGTTATGTATGTACAGAGTAGAAGTCAGTCTAAAAAAGGATAAAATTAAAAGGAAATCTTCTGTCATCAATAGTTTAAGGAGTTCAAGTCTCAAAACTAAGAGAAACTTTTTGAGAGAATATAAATATTTTGGAAACAAATAGACAGTTGATCCATGTTCCAGATTGCATAATGTAGCTAACATCAAGTAAGAAAGAATCAACAGCAATCCTATCCACAAAGGAGAAAATGGAAAGAATGAGGAAGGATTAGAACTATAATACCAAAACCAAGAGTCAGATTGCAGTGAGGTAGACTTAGGACTATAAATATGATAGAATAGCTAGACAAATCAAGAAGGATGTTTTTCAGAAATCATACATTAGTTGTATTGCTGGGGATATCAATGCTGTATCGATATCTGGTAGTTTACAAATAGGCCCCTCATTTTTGGTGGCCTCAAGATTTTCTTTTTTAACAAGAGAACTCAAAAAACGATTTCCCTTTGATCGTGAAGATAGCACAAACAATACTTGGGGGGGGGGGGGGGTGAATCAGTACTGTAAATTTCACGATCAACAAAGAACTTTTGAAACAAGCTGAAACAAAGATGTAGATATGCAAGCTAAGCACAGAGACAACATAACAAAATTTTCTTTTGGAAAACCCTTTCGGGTGAAAAACCACGACATAAAGATTTCTTTTTATTTCTGAAAGGATGGGCACCAACCCAGATTACAAGAGAACACAAATAGAGAGAGCACCAACTCTCTTTTCAGCACCAACTGAGAACAATAGAGGCACCAACCCCACTGCATAACTGAGCACCAACTCAAACCAACAAGGTTCTGAAGCTAATTGACAGCATCAACAATCTCAAAAATAAAATATCCAGTAACAACCAACACTTCAGATATATTCCTTTAGGCACCTTGCTCTTTTTACTGGACGCAACCACAAAACAACAACTCCCGATATCTGCAACTCCACAAGACTCTCACTATTACGCAGACAATATGTATCATAGGCGCAATGTCTGAATATCTCTTAATGCCTCCGAATTTCAAAGCTTCTGCGAATTTTATCAAGCATGTACACACCACACAAAATCAGGCGAATGGTATTATGACCAATTCGTTTCCCATTCAGAAAGAAAATATCAACCCCCAGTAAGAAGAAATTCCTTTTATTTTTTAAACCCGTGCCATAGAATACTCCACACACAGCCACCGAAAATTTGATATAAATCTTAGGATCATGGCGACTAGCATTCACACTGTTTTTTTTAACTGCCAAATCTTATCTCCACCTATACGTATATATATACAAGACCTGTGTATCATCGCATAAATAATACAATTCTTCTTAATTGCCTGCCACACGATGCTAATCCCACAAAATAAAAAACGTCTTCATTTAATTCTCCATGCTACACTTAGACCATGATAGCTGCCAGAAACGCCTTTCCCATGATAGCTGCCAGAAACGCCTTTTCAGACCCCAAACGTATCATAAATGACTACTAAAAAAACGTATCTGCTTCTTTTAACGATTTTAATATTTTTGGATGCCAAGAATAAGAAATACGAAATGTAACAGCCCTGAAAATTCTTATGTGAAGGCGTCAGCAAAATACAATAAAGACGGAAATGATTTTTGCAGCCAGCCACGTCTACCAGAACACGCACAAAAAGTCTTAAGCAGCTCCCGAAAAAGTATATCTTCATAATATGACATCCAAATACTCTGTTCTTATTCAAGCTCCAAAAACGGCAACCAAGGAAAATTTTAAATTGAAGATATCAAAAAAAAAATATTACCAAAAGAAAACTCCAGCCACCTCATAACTTTTATGCATTGCCAGGTAGAAATTAATGTTCCAAATATAGGCACCACTTGCTTGTCCTTTATTGAAACGTGGCTATATAAAACAAACACACCCATATGATATTCGATAGCCAAAACTCTACCACGTTGACATTCCATGGCCCGAAAAAAATAAAAGACCAACCAATGAAACTTAAAAGCTTGATATAAGAATCTGACTTGGCAAGAAGACTGACATGGAAGCTGACAAAATGACAAGCAGGCTCACACACTGCTGAAGCAGACACATAGGCAGCTCAAGGAGACATACACACAGCTGAACCACACACCCAAGCACCTCAAGCTAGTAGACAACTAGCTCAACCAGGCAGGCAACCAGCAGAAGCAGCTCAAGCAGCACAAGTAGCAGAAGCAGCTCAAGCAGCTCGAGAAGATCTAATGAATAAACAACAGCTCGAAAAACCCTTCAAACTCAACCGAATATTACTATGAGTAATCCTCTAGCTTGAATAACATAGGCTTGACAAAGACCAATTGACATCAATGACAAAATGTCTAACAATCTCCCCCTTTGTCATTGATGGCAACTCCATCTGCAACTACCACCTTCTAAAGGAAACAAAACAAAATTGCTCCCCCTGAGATACTGCTTCCCCAAACTTACTTCTCCCCTTGACATCAATGACAAAAACCAACCTGCATAACTGAAACCAAACTGTATATCTGAAGTGGGGTTGAAAGAATGTGACAATAAAATAACTCCCCCTGAGTCCAAGCAGGTAGCTCAATGATGGAGTGGAAACACTCCAAACTCCTCCTTTTTGATATCATCAAGGGTGTATAAATTGTTAGCAGCCCTACTTGCATTTGCAATAAGTTTACCATCCTTCATAACTTCACAACAATCTGAATTAAAACTCAAACTATGTCCTTGATCAGACAACTGGTTCACACTTAATAAATTTTTCTTCAGACCATCTACATATAGAGCATTGTCAATTTTTGTCACACCATCATTCAAAACAAGTGTACCTGTACCTTTGATTTTTGCTGAAAAATCACCACCAAATCTTACCTTGCCTCCACTTGTTCTTCTAAGAGTAAGAAACTTACTCTTGTTTCCAGTCATGTGTCTAGAACAACCATTGTCAATATACCATTTGTCTTTTTCATTTTGTGCATAAGGAGCTGTTTGCACAATCAGAGATTCCACTAACACTTTCTTCTCCTTCTCCCAAACCTTAGCAACTTTGTTTGCCTTTTCCACTGTCTCATCCTTCTTGCTCTGCTCAGAGAAATCTGCCTTTTCAATTTTACAAACTTTTTCAATGTGACCAGGATTATTACATTTATAGCATACCACATGGTAGTTCCTTGGAGGAATAAAAGAATTTCTACTTCTAAAACTAAATCATTTCTTGAAAACCTTCTACAATTGATGGCTTTGTGTCTAAAATAGTTGCAAGAAAAACAATAACCATGGAAAAAAGGATTATTGAACCTATTCATATGTCCTTGCCTTGAGATAGGAGGTCTCTTGAAAGCATTATTTTTTACTTTTGATGATGAATTCCTTGAGCTCTCACTATTTGAGAGTCCGCTGTTCTACCTTTGAGTTTTGACCTTCTTCAAGGCCAACTCCACCCTTGTTTAAGGACTGTTTTTGAGAAGCTAACAAGTTGTCCAGCGAAAGTGAACCTTTCTGATTTATCTCTTCTTGGTTCAACAGCATAGATGATTTCTCTATCCTCCTAAGAGAAGCAATCTCTGCTTCAAGTTTCTCACAGCTTTCACCCTTTACCTTAAATTTGATTTCTCAATTCCTCTTCAAGTTTCTTAGCCTCAACAATCTGAATTTTCAAATTGTTTATTTGATTCTCTGCATCTTCAAGAGCTTGTGATATCTTCATTTTTTCTTCAGTTTCTTCCTTGAGCAGCACCTTCAAACTCATATTTTTCTTCTTAAGACATTTGATCTCATCGAGAGCACTTATCAATTCTTGCTCCAAATCCACTTCACCATCTTCTTCTCCAAGATCACTTTCATCTTCTAGATTTTCTGTGTGAATTTCTTCCATAGCCATGAACAAGATCTCATCACTCAAAGATTCATCATCACCTTTGTTAGATGAATCACTCTCCTCTTTTGAATAAAAACTCTTCTTAGATTTCCATGTCTTCTTGTCTTTACTTCTATACTTCTTTTTGTTAAATTTTGGCTACAAAATGTCCAGCTTTTCCACAGTTAAAACATTTGAAAGGCATCTTCTTCTTGTTCTTCCTTGATTTTCTCATGGCAGATGTTTCTTCTGAATCAACATCATCCTCTGAAATATCACTTGAGGCTTGCTCCACTTGTTTCCCTTTCTTTGAAGCTTTGAAGGCATCTCTCTTTTTGAAGGTTTAAGATTTGTCCTCATTTCATATGCAGCCAGTATACCATGAAGCTTGTCTATGGTCATTTGATCAAGATCAACCATCTCCTCAACTGCAAAAATCTTTGCATCAAACCTTAATGGTAGAGATCTTAAAATTTTCTGTATGACAACTTTATCATCAACTGATTCTCCTAAACCTTTCAGAGAGTTGACCACCTCATCAACCCTTAAAAAATATGTTGCAACATTCTCATCTTCTTTCATTTTTAGACTTTCGAACTGCATTTTGTGAGTCTGGAGCTTGGCCTTTTTCACTTTTTCATCTCCTTCATAGGCATTTTTCAGTTTATCCCACATAGCTTGAGCACTGTCACAATGCATGACTTTCACGAACTCAGATTCTGACAGTCCACACAAGATAGCATTCATAGCTTTTACATTGCTTTCAAAAACTTTCTTTTCATAAGCAGTAGATGGAGGATTTTGAGGGGTTGTATAGCCAGTTGAAATAGAATTCGAGACATCAAAACCAAGTGACATTAAGTAAGCTCGCATTCTAACACCAAAAAACATAGTTAGATCCATCAAAAAGAGGAGCTCTATTCGTTGCTAATCCTTCTAAAGCATTCATATTCCAAAGTCCAACAGAATCAACCCTCAAGCTTTTAAGCCTTCATAGAGAGTACCGGCTCTGATACCAATTGAAGATAGCACAAACAATACTGAGAGGGGGGGCGGTGAATCAGTATTGTAAATTTCATGATCAACAAAGAACTTTTGAAACAAGCTGGAACAAAGATGTAGATATGCAAGCTAAGCTCAAAGACAACAACACAAAATTTTCTCGTGGAAAACCCTTTCGGGTGAAAAACCACGACATAAAGATTTCTTTTTATTTCTGAAAGGATGGGCACCAACCCAGATTACAAGAGAACACAAATAGAGAGAGCACCGACTCTCTTCTCAGCACCAACTGAGAACAATAGAGGCACCAACTCAAACCAACAAGGTTATGAAGCTAATTGACAGCATCAACAATCTCAAAAATAAAATATCCAGTAACAACCAACACTTCAGATATATTCCTTTAGGCACCTTGCTCTTTTTATTGGGCACAACCACAAAACAACAACTCCCGATATCAGCAACTCCACAAGACTCACTATTACGCACACAATATGTATCATAGGCGCAATGTCTGAATATCTCTTAATGCCTCCGAATTTCAAAGCTTCTGCGAATTTTATCAAAAATTTACACACCACACAAAATCAGGCGAATAGTATTATGACCAATTCGTTTCCCATTCAGAAAGAAAATATCAATCCCCAGTAAGAAGAAATTCCTTTTATTTTTTAAACCCGTGCCATAGAATACTCCACACACAGCCACCGAAAATTTGATATAAATCTTAGGATCATGGCGACTAGCATTCACACTGTTTTTTTTAACTGCCAAATCTTATCTCCACCTATACGTATATATATACAAGACCTGTGTATCATCGCATAAATAATACAATTCTTCTTAATTGCCTGCCACACGATGCTAATCCCACAAAATAAAAAACGTCTTCATTTAATTCTCCGCACTACACATAGACCATGGTAGCTACCAGAAATGCCTTTTCAGATCCCAAACGTATCATAAATGACTACTAAAAAAAACGTATCTGCTTCTTTTAACGATTTTAATATTTTTGGATGCCAAGAATAAGAAATACGAAATGTAACAGCCCTGAAAATTCTTATGTGAGAGCCCAGTCAGCAAAATACAATAATGACAGAAATGATTTCTGCAGCCAGTCACGTCTACCAGCTAGAACACGCACAAAAAGTCTTAAGCAGCTCCCGAAAAAGTATATCTTCATAATATGACATCCAAATACTCCGTTCTTATTCAAGCTCCAAAAACGGCAACCAAGGAAATTTTTTAAATTGAACATATCAAAAAAAAATATTACCAAAAGAAAACTCCAGCCACCTCATAACTTTTATGCATTGCCAGGTAGAAATTAATGTTCCAAATATAGGCACCACTTGCTTGTCCTTTATTGAAACGTGGCTATATAAAACAAACACACCCGTATGATATTCGATAGCCAAAACTCTACCACGTTGACATTTCATGGCCCGAAAAAAATAAAAGACCAACCAATGAAACTAAAAAGCTTGATATAAGAATCTGACTTGGCAAGAAGACTGACATGGAAACTGACAAAATGACAAGCAGGCTCACACACTGCTGAGGCAGACACTTAGGCAGCTCAAGGAGACATACACACAGCTCAACCATAGTTGAAAAACTCGGACTCGCCACGGACTCGGCAAACCAAAAATTTGGACTCGGACTTGGACTCGTGAAAGACTCGGCAAGGACTCGGCAAAAAAAAAACCGTAGTTTTACAAAAAAACATAAAGAAATTAATGCATTTAGAGAACATAAGAGCCATAATTGAAACATTACACATGTCACATACTCATAGTTTCAAACTTTCAACTCTAAAATGTATAATACCAAGATTTCTTCAATGCAAATTATGCTTTTATATGGAGCCTAATCATACTCAGAGGTTAAATTTTCCCTACTTCCATCGGCGCAATTTCCCCCTATATTTTTCGACGGGGGTTTGGGGGTAGCGCCCCCAAGTTGGGGTCAAGGGGCATCGCCGAAGGATCCTGAAATTTGACTAAGTCTGGAAAATTGAAGAATCCTCCAAAAACTAGATTTTGCATTATAAGTCCTGGAGGTCCGAAACCACTCTCAAACATCCTAACAGTATAAATGGAATATAACTTAAAGTATATTCTTATACTTAAATGTTATATTCCATACATGAATCCTGACGGAGAGACCAAATTTTTTCACATGTTAAACTCAATTTTAAAGCTTGCATGACTTTTTTTCTGGGTCGCGTGAGTCCATCTGAAAGACTCGCGAGTCCATGCAAAAGACTCGCGTGAGTCCTTGCAAAAGATTCGCGAGTCTTTCAGATGGACTCGCTAGGACTCGCCTTGCGAGTCCTTAACGAGTCGACTCGTGGCTCCCATGGAAGTTGCAAATTAAATTCCCTCAAACAAAGAAATTTCAAAAGGGAAAGGGTTTAGAGAATCTATACTAATCCTAAGGACAATGATAATAATGGAAGATTATTGGATAGAAGTAGTTCCATACTATACTAATCCTAAGGACAATGATAATAATGGAAGATTATTGGATAGACGAATTCCTTATGGAACTACTTTCCAATTGACCAGAGATAGCTCACAATGCCATAGAAAGAGTGCAATCTTCTAAGGTAGTGAAATTTTTTTACATTGTAAACATCCATCCAAATACCCAATGTTGGCGCAACTTGAACAGATATCCACAATCAAACTTAGCCACAATAACAAGGTTCAAGCTAATCATGCATTGCAATTTACAATCAACAAATTCAAATGGTATGAACGAAAGGAATCTTCAAATATCTTTACATGCATCCACCATGATCAATGAACTTCAATTAACTTTGAGAAGTAACAAGAAACCAGGCATAATGTAGAATCACAACACACAAATCCACCATATCTTCAATGAAAATCATGTATTTATTTTAATGTAGTCTTGGCAACAATCTCTGTCTTCCCTTCTCTACTCCTACTTAGCTAACTATTCTTATAAGACTGAACTATTAACTTTTAATTCCCCTTTACAAATGAGAAGAGCAAGCCTTATATAGCTTCTCAATTACTATTCAAAGGCCAAGATTGATTACAAATCAATGGTCAAGATTACATGATGAAACCCTAATTAGGGTTAGTTACAACTAACTCCGTTTTGACCAATGTGAAAATTATAATGTATTGGACACATGTCGCTCTTTAAATGTGGACCAATGAGAAATGAGATTAGGTATATGGAACTTAGTGCCTTCCACATGGGTAGTTATCCTCCTCGAAGGATTAGTTGAAATGATAATTTGATGTTGTATTAACAAAGGAGATGAAGGCTCCTTAAATAAGCAATTACAAACAAAGTTTCTAAAATAGAAACGAAAGACCGAAAATAAACATTCTAAATAAGAACAAACTATGAAAAGGAAATATCCTAAACTAACTAACGAAATAACCATTATAGAAACATTACATAATTACTTTAATACCCTCCCTTAATGGTCATTCTACTAACTACTCTACAAAAGACTTGACATAATCTGTAGGTCATTTGGTCACTAATGCATAAAAGGCTGACCCCTTGTCCTCATAATGCTCTGCAGCATGAGCCTACTGCTGAGACCCTCCTTGGTTCTGCAAAACTTCTGAATATGACCAAGTTTATCACAATCCTTGCAACATGATGTTGGATAACAAAGCCATACCTCTCTTTATCTAGAGACACCGAGATCAGCTTCTCAAAGCTCACACAAAAAACCCATCATGATTTTTTTATGGAACACAATCAGAAAACCCAGAAAACAACATCCTTCATGATTTGTTGTGGAAAAAATCAGAAAACCCTCCAATAGAGAAAGAACCCATGATTTGTGTGAAAAAATGGGGAAAAAACGAACATAGAAACCACAATTTTTTGTGGAGAAAATTCAGAAAACCCATCCACAATTTTTGAGGAGAAAATCATACAAAACCCCCTAGTTTGTTAAAAAACTTTACTCACGGCCATCACAAGTAGTAAACATAAATAAAACTCCCTATTTATTGTGGAAAAAATCAAGCAAAACCCTTCCATGATTATCCTTGATTTTTTGTGGAAAAAAAATAGAAAACCCACGATTTTTTTTTACTAATTATTTTTGGCAAAAAAGAACCTAAGCTTTGATGCCATGAAATGATTATTCGATGTTGTATTAATAAAAGAGAAAGGCTCCTTAAATAAGCACTTACATGAAAAATTCCTAAAACAAAAACGAAAGACCAAGAAGAAACATTCTAAATAAGAACAAACTACGAAAAGGAAATATACTAAAGTAACTAACCAAATGACCATTATAGAAACATTACATAATTACTTTTCATTGAACTAGGATGCCTTGTCTTTGAATAACTTGATTGGTTGAATGATGACTAAGCACCACCTCATCATGCTTATCATGTAGATCATCGTGAATGTAGATCATCGTGAAAAAGTCTTTGCTTTTGGGCAATATCTCTTGATACTCAACATTTCTAATTTCTTGATGTGATGATGGATCATATTCCCAAATTGCATCATTTTGATGATCAAGTTTCTAACTTTGATTAACTCTACTGAAATAATGTTTCCTTGATCACTTTGCTCTTGCATCTTCATGCTTGGGAATTCGCCTCCTTGTGATGCATTTCCATCCTCAATTTTGGAATTTTTTACCTTGAATGTTCTTGACCTTGACCTTGGGATCTGAAATTCAAGATTGTTGTAAAATCTCCTTCATCATTGCAATGTTGAATCTTGCTCTTGTTGTAATGTCCTGATCATTCTCTTCAAGTGATGAAGTCACTTTTCATGTCATCTTTTGTTCATCTTCTTGCATGTCGATGTTGTCGAAAATCCAAAATTGTTGTAAAATTTCCTTCATCATTGCAATGTCGAATCTTGCTCTTGTTGCAATGCCCTATTCATTCTCTTCAAGTGATGATGTCACTCGTCATGTCATCTTTTGTTCATGTTCTTACATGGGGATGTTGTTTATCATTGGTGATGAATTCCTCCTCATTTGCCATCATTGCTTGTAAACCTTAACCTCTTTCTTGCCTTGTGAATCCTTTGCAAGCCTTAGCATGTACATTTTTAGCCACAATTCCTTGACAAGGGCAAAATTGCAAGGACCTAGTGGATTAGCACCTTCCTTGGGTGGGATCCAAGTAGAATGTGCAATTACGCCCCATTCTCTTGACTTATCAATTTTATCCTTCCAAACTTGGGCGGACTTGACTTCAAGTATTTATCTTGGGTGCGCTTCCTATGGGGAGAGGAAATCATGTTTTGAGTTTGAGCGCAATTGCAAGGTAGTGGTGCAATAACACCCTTATTTGTCATCATTGTGAAGTCCTTTTTATGATTTCGTTGTGTGATTCCATGCAAGGCTCTAGGGCGATATTGCAAGACCTTCATGCAATAATGCTTATGCTAGGTGTTCCTTCCTTGGACTTTAGGTAAGTCTACTTTGTCTTGAGTGATTGCAAGAGAGACAAGGAATTCCGCTACTTTCCTTAAGGCAATTTGTGATTGCATTGTTGAGAAGGAAATTGCATGACTTGGGGAGCAGAATTGCAAGGGATAGGAGGAATTCCACTAATGCTTGGGCGGGATTTGAAGACTCCTATGCAACAGCACCCTTCTTTTACTTGGTGGATTTCATCCTTAAGTGCAATACTTTGAAATGTTGAACTCCTAATACCCTTGCAAACTGCATCCTCCTTCTCTTGACTTTTGATTTTCATTTGTTCCTTATTGAGACCTGCAAAACAAATCAATATTGCATCAAACATATATGAATTGAATGAAAATACCATCAATCTTTTACAAACCATATCATTCAAAACTCTTGCAGAATGCTGATAAAATTCGCCTTTAATGTCTGCAAATAAAAGTGTCTCAAGATTTGCAATTATGAAAAGAAATGTTGTAAGAGTTTGCCTTCAATATCTTCATATTTGCAATTCGATCTCCTCTCCTTAATTTGTTCTGCTCCTTGAAATGACTGATTGTATTTGACTTGAGTGCAAATGAGGAATTCAATGTATCCTTTATAGGATTCAATGCCTTGAAAGTCGCCACTTTTAACCTAGCCAACTTACTTGTGCAAATGTTTTGAATTTCAATTTTTTAACTTTTCCTCCAAGATGGCCGACATGCTTACCCTTCTTTGCTGGGTGAGAATTCACTATAGTCATGCATAAACAAAGGTGGAATTACGCCAAGTATGCTCATTGATTCAAGGTCGGACTTAAGCATATTGCATGCATTACATGGTTGGATTTTAGGATATTGCATGCATTTTCCTAAGGTCGGATTTCCACTACATAGGCATGATTTTCATTATTTGTTTTGGGTATCTGATGCCAACCTACCACGATCTAGGGTTTTTCAAAACTATGTCTACAGTTTTTACAATTTTTTTGCTCTAAAGTTTTTGTTTTCTATATTTTTTCAAAAAAAATCACAATTTATTTTTCTGCAGTTACTCACCTTGGGATTTGTGCTAAAATTCTTCAAATCTGCACATGAAGTTATGTGCCGGCTGATCAACAACCTCTGTCTCAATTTTTGTGCCTTCATAGGGTTGACCAAGGTTTCAGTGATGGCATCTTTGACCAACATAATGTTGGAGCACAATCAAAAGTTCAACGGCCGCAACTACAACACCTGAAAACAACGCATGATGACCATTTTTGAGTATTGTTGCCTTGATCAGGTTGTTTTGGGCAAGACTACTCGTCCTGAAGTCAAGTGGGTGTCATGCTCATCAAATTATCTGTCACAGATGATCAACTCCCTTAGGTGGCATCTAGCAAAACAACTAAAGAGATCTGGGATCTCTTGAAGGATCTTCATGAAACATCCGACAAGAGTCGAGCTTTCTTTTTGAAGAATATACTGTTTTCTATCATGATGTATGAGAAGACATCTCTCTAGGCACATCTTATGAAGATCAAGGACATCCGTGACCAACTAGAGGCTATTGGTCGCAACATGGAGGAATAGGATATGGTAGTGATCACGCTGAAAAGCTTGCCTCGATCCTACGAGCATTTCATTGAGACACTTGAAATCACCTCTACTAGTGTTGATCTGAAGTTTCTTGATCTCTGCAACAAACTTCTATAGCAGGATAGATGGAAGCAACAACTTGGTAGTAGTGCTAGTTCGTCCTCCACTAAATAGGCCTTCATAGCCAAAGCCTTAGATAAAAATAAAGGTGAACTTCAGTCCTCCCAGCCAAAAATGCAAGGTCAATCTTAGAATTCTTCCAAGAAGAAAAGTGTCTAGTGCAACTACTATCACAAGTTTGGCCACATGAAGAAAGATTGCAAGAAACAGTTGGCGTCTGAGCAATCTTGACAGGGAGGGTCTCAAAAAAAGGCCGAAGCTGCTACGCATTCTGATCGTAAGGAGTCTGCTTTCTATGTGTTCTTGTTCACACGCCCATCCAATCAAGAGAAATCATCTACTTGGTACATTGATTCTTGCGCCTCTCGGCATTTCACACATCGTTGAGATTGGCTCACAGAATTCACACCTTTCAAAGATTCAGTGTTCTTTGGAGGAGGCGAAGAGTATACTGTTGTCAGCAAGGGCAACGCTAAGATTTAAATTGGAGGGAGAGATTTGATATTTCTCAATGTATACTTTGTCCTAGGTATGGAGCTCAATCTACTGTCAGTCAACTAGATTATGCATCATTCTCCACAGTTGGATGTCATCTTCAGTTCATGCAAGTGCAACATTGTTGACAAGGAGACTCACACTACCGTTGCTATTGGCCTTGAGGATCATGGTCTTTGTAGACTTGTTGATTCTGGTGATTCTCAGGAGCACGCGATGGTAGCCAAGAGTACTTCCATTAGCAATCTCTAGCATCAGTGTTATGGTCACTTGAATATTCACTACCTCTCTCATTTATTTTGGGAGGGTCTGGTTATTGGGCTACTTGAAATTAAGACTCAAAATCATGGAGTTTGCGGAGCTTGTTAGGCTAGAAAGCAGCATCAGACTCCATTTTCAAAGGGTGACGCTTGGAGAGCATCCAAGGTCTTGCAGTTGGTTCATGCAAATATCTATGGTCCGATAAATATTCCATTAGTCATTGGGTGCAGGTATTTTCTGCTATTTGTTGATGATTTTAGTAGAAAAATGTGGGTTTATTTTCTTAAACACAAATCAGAGGTGTTTAGCATGTTTTAAAAGTTTTAAGGCCTTAGTGGAAAAAGAGTCAGATAGTCACTCTTGTTGGCAAGAGACACTGTTCTGGTGAAGATTGATGCATGAGAGATGTTTAGGAGTTATCATTGATGGCAACTCAGTTCAGAAATCATATCTGGTATGCATAGATTTGGTTTATTGGAAGTTGTACAATCATTAGGCATAAGTCTGAAAGGTGGAATACAGTATTCGATAGAGTATGAGTACAGTGTGTAGATCTTGATTTTGGTTGCATAACTTTGGTTGGGGTAATAGAGGTAGATAATTCAAGGTTCGAGGCAACTTATTTTCTAATCCTAATATCCGGTGTTGATTCATGAGCGAGATTGAAGGTCGGGTATCCGGTAATTCAGGAAGAACAGAGCTATTTTGATGTAACGTGTGATCCAGAATCTTTGGGATGATTTTGGATGGTTGTTGTTGAGTTCGAGGAGATTGAGCCGACATGTGTGAAGCTTGTTATCAATTTGTTTGGGTCCGCATATGGATTTGTGGTCGAATTGAGCCAACTTATGGCTACACGTTTCATGTTGCGTGTTGTGCGGTTTTTGGAAGCTGACATTAGAATTGATTTATTTTGTTGATGCGGATATATAAGACAGATTCATTTTGGATAATGGCATGAGTGTGAGAAGATTGTATGAGTGAATGTGCAAAGTTTTGTGAATGTAATTGAAGGTTTTAGTGCTCCGGTATATGACAGAGGAGCAAAATAGAGTAGAGAGACAAGAACAGTGGTAGAAGAACTCTTGAGCCTAACCGAAACTGCTATTTGGCATTAGTAGATGCTTTTCTTCAGTTCAGACACTATTGTAATCATTTGTAGGACAATGAGTCCTCCGGGTTGTAGCCCTCTTTTGTATTTGAGTAATGAGCTCTAGGCAGTGTGCATGAATGCAAGTGCATTCCTCTTTTTGTAATATTATCATACTCCTAATCCCACCGTGGTTTTTCCCTTTCTGGGTTTCCACCTAAAAATTCTAGTGTTATGGTTTTGTGGTTGATTGGTTTATGTTTCTGCACTTTACTTTCATTCTTATACATCCGGTGGTTTAAGAATCAGTTTAATAAATTTGTGAATTGTAGAACACTAATTCACCCCCCCCCTCTTAGTGTTCATCGATTCCAACAATTGGTATTAGAGCTCAGTTCCTCGGAAGGAGCCTAACAACTTGAGGAAGATCCGGAAGATTGAATCAATGGACTCCGGTTTGCAGAAACAACTTACTATGGCACTTGAAGATCTTGATGCAGCAATGAAAGAAAAAAGTAGCCCGAGGAGAAGTCTGTATGCAGCTGAAAATTTCATTGAATCTCTGAAAGAACAAGTGAACACATCTAGAGAGAAGAGAAAGGAACTAATGGATAAACTCAAGGAGAGAGAAGAACAAAGCATTAACAATCAAGCCCTACAAGACAATACTGATGAATGTGAGAAGCTTGCTAGAGAAAATGCAATCCTGAAGAATGAGATGCAATCCATTGTGATGAAGCTGAGAAAGGAAATTGAAGACAGGAAGAAGAATGAGGAAAATTTGACTTAGTCATTGAAGGATAGATCTGAAGAATGTTGCAGATAGAACTATGAGAATGATCAGTTGAGACTTGAATTGGTGCAATCTAAGAATGATGGGCAAGAATTTGAAAGACAGATCATAATTATGAGAGATGAACTTTCCACTGCTAATGATTACAAAGAAAAATTCAATGCTAGCTCAGCCAGGCTAGATGAGATGCTAGAAAGTCAGAGAAGTGGATACGACATGTGAGGACTTGGATATGAGAAAGGAGAATCCTCCGGTTCTGGATAAAGCAATCATCAAAAGAACAAGAGACCTCCGGTAAGACAACCTAATGCTTATAAATTCAATGGTAAATGTTTTGTTTGCAATAAATTCGCTCATTTAGCAAGTCAATGCAGAAATAGGATGATAAATAATGGCCTTACCTTTACCGGTCAATGTTTCAAATGCAACAATTTTGGTCATAAGTCAAACATGTGTAGAGCAGTTATTTCCAGTTGTTCACTTATGATTCTACATACTCCTGTAGCATTCTGTGTGAGAACCTGCCTTCAATCTTGTGCTCTGGCCTTCAACTTGTTGTTGGTGGTGGTGGTGAGGGTCCTTGCTTGTCCAATCCTGTCACTTTGCTAGTTGTGGAATTCTTTCTCTGGCTTTGTCCAGGGAATCCTTCGTCTCAATCGGTGTTTTGGATGGTAGTGTTGTAGGGCATACTTCATATGGCCTCCTTCGTTGCATCCTCCATCCTGCACGAATACATAGGTCAGGGATTAATCATCTCATACTTCACTCATTCCCGAAGGATTTGAACACTACTAAGTCTAAGAAGGTCTTAGGGTTTTGAGGAAGTGATGAGTTGCATTGGTTTGGGATGAACACCTTATAGGGCGAAGACCTCTCCTAATTTTGAGTTTCAAATAAGCACTAGAAAGGCCTTTGATGCCCTCAACTTCGCCCTTGTGATTGCAAATCCTCCTTAAGACACCCTAGGAAGCAACTTCAGGAGTAAGGTTTTTGGTATAAGAAGAGGGAATCACAACATCATTGAATGTTAGTATGGGATGAGGAAGCTCACACCCCATCTTGGCATTGGAAGGGCCAATTGGTATGGACCTTGGCCTAGGAGTGATCATAAGGATCACAAGAAACCATGTTTACTTTCACCCCCTAAATGAACACCTAAACTTCGACATTAACAATGGGACTAACAAGCCACAACATCAAAATAATATTTCTTGGGAAAAACTTAGGCATTATCTTCGGTATTATCAAGAAGATCAGCAAGTTTAAAGTTCTGAAAATGCTGAGTTTGGTTCAGATTCAACCAACTTTGGGATATTGTCAGTAAAAACAAGAGTGCTATCAGGTTTTCACCGAACTTTGCTTGAATTTGGTCATTTTCGGTGTTTTTCTTGGGATTTTCAGGGGTACTAGAAAGTCAGAGATACTGAAAAATGCCAAATTTTTGTAAACAAAAGCACCGAACTTTACTCAAATTGGATGAATTTTGGTATAAAGTTTGGGTTTAGTAGGGGTGCTAACAAGTTGTTTTGGTCTGAAAAGTGCCAAACTTAATGGGAAAGAACTCCAAATTCCTCTTAGGTTTTAACATGGTCTTAGGTTCTCTTTTAGGCACTGGAAGATCTTCTAAAACGTGGCTCATTCACTCTTCAAAAGCCAAACTTTGAGGATACTCATGGTGCATTTTGGTGCTCATATCCCTCCCAATGCCTTGATTGGATGCAACAATTCTTTTATGCTAGTGATGATGCCCTTATCTGAAACTAGGTAGCAAGGAATGGCTGGGATCTATCTTCTCATCAATGCAGTCCTATGAACTTTGAGGAAATCATGCCTCCTGGCCTAAACTTCGGACTTTTCCCACCTAAAGAACTGCAATCTCCAAACTTCCACCATGAAAAGTGAACTTCGGTAAAAAGTTCTGCAAAAGTAAGGGGGTTGGCAAGTCTTTCATCCTAATAACACCAAAGTTCTTGGGTGGAAAAAACCTCGAACTTTGTTTAAAGATGGTTAAGTTCGGTATTTTTATAGGGGTTGGCAAGCAGTTTGAAATGCCAAAAGTCCAAAGTTATCTAAGAACAACCTAAACCTTTGGTGCATTACTTCCATTAGAGAGGCTTTCTTCACAATGTTAGTTCTTACAAGATGGCAAACGACACCTTCACTATGTACCTGACAAGACTTATGCATAACCAATTGCACACAAGGGTGTCGCCACAAGCTAGGGCCCTAGTTTAGAAGTATGGAGCCACGTTCTTACAGTTTCCTAAATTCACCTATGTCAGGACGCAAGGATTCTCATTCCAGTCGTACAATTTGCCAAGGTATCCATCCGACAAATTGGTATTGCTTGAACTCATGAGGCAGTTAACAGCCTATAATCAATTGCAGAAGAAGAAGCAGTCTATTGAATTCCCAATTGTCCTAGGTGATTTTGTGGAAGTGTGCCCAGGTTTGGAAGCAGTTGAGAAAGCAGCAAAGGAGTTAGCATTCTATTGCCTGCCATTTTATACATCTAGAGCTCAGTATGATCCTTATCGCCAAATCAGAAAGGTTGCTGGTGTGAAATTCATACACAAATTTCACTTAGATGATTATTGGGCAAGTGCCAAGGATGACCTTGAAGTCCGAAGGAAAATGTATTCCAAACTGCCCCTTGACATCATCAGGATAAGTGAAATTTTCCAAGTGCCAGATCAAGTGAAAGAGGATTCAGACTTGACAAAACCTGAATTTGAGAAAGTGAAGGATCAACCCATTCAAATGCCAGACTGGTCGGAGCTCGAAATTGGTGATTTGAATATCCTGGCTAGACTCGTGCTGAAATTCACTAAACACTAGGTTGATTGGTAGATAAGGAAGTTGACGGAAGGAAATGTTCACTTGACCTACCAGTTGATGGAAAGTCTAGATTCCCATAGTGAAACAACTGAAGGATCTTTGCAGGCCCAGGAAGAAGGAGAAGTCCGACTTGATAAAGGAAAAAGTGCTCCGAAGAGGCCAAGGACAGCAAGGAAGAAGGATATCCAGCAGGAAGTTCATCATGAAGCTCACTAGTGTTGGTGTCTGTTTTATCATCTACCAAACATTAGAATAAAATACCCAAAGATACTTTATCCTCTCTTGAAAAATCACCTCGTATGCTAAGATTGCTAGAAGATCATATAGCGATTCCAAGGGTTTTTTGTCAGGTCTTGATGTGTGGATAAGCTCAATGGGCGTTGTGATTTGCTGGTAATACACAAAGGGACTTACGCTTGGATTGTTCAATTCACAATGAAGGTTTAGACAATGAAGCTCTACCATTTGGGACTTGGATCATGAAAAACTAAAAAGGAGACAAGGGTTTAGAAGTTCTAATCTATTCCCAAGAATTCCAGAGACGGTATCGGTTTGATGACCTCAATAAACCACACTTTGCTTCGCCTCATTCACGACAACTACACAAAGTGGGTGCAATCTTCAAAGAACGTGCTTATGATTTGGAAGTTAAACATGCACAAACGAAAGCTCAGACTAACTTTGCACAGTGAATGGAAATCATCCTTTCACCAAAAGTATGAGCGAAGATACACCATAAACCAATACTTGTCAGATCTTTCATTCCTTTAACATACATGAAATAAAATCTAAACTATTTGGTGGAAGAAATTGAAAACCTTGCTTAATCACTCCAACAATAGGGATTACGAAGCCATAAGAGAAAGCACACATGTAATATATTATCTGAAAAATGACCTTCATGCAACAATTTTTCAAAAACCTCACTCTCCAAATGAGAGGAGGCAACCTTATATAGTAGTCATGAAATTATGAAGGGCTCAAATTAAAAGTTCAAAACCGTAATTAGGGTTTCCCCAAACTCTAACAGTTAAAATGAACAAGAAGGAAACAAGTGGCGCAACTGCTATTCTCAGTGAGGTGAGTATCCAGTTTCCTTCTTTGTAGATTCAATGCACTTGGACACAAGAAGTCGTACCTCCTCTGTGGTGACACTTGGCAAGTTGCTAATTTGGAAGTCGACCATATCCACATCATCAATACAGGTGGCAAAAGTGTCTTCCCTGAATTCTCCAATTTGTGTGAAGAAATTGTCTGAGTATGGAAATTTGATTCTTCTTGTCACCATCTGATTTTGATTGGGAGCTTGTCCTTAATTCTTCAGGAGATGAAATCCTTCAAGAAGTTGGAAATTTATTTAATTTTTTTCATATCTTCACCAAGTTTGAGGACCCTTCTTTCTTGATATCTTGAAATTCTTTCAAGTGCCTTGAATTTGGAGAAGAATTCCTCTATGCCTTGGCTATAATGGAGGAATTTGGAATTTCTTTCTGTGAAATAGTTTTTCCATACTTAGCCAAATTTTGGCCATCTTTATGCTCGAACGAACCTTGCTCGTGGACTTGTCTTCAATTCTGAATTTGGCTTGAAACTCCATTTGTGTTTTCTGCAATGGTCCCGCCTTAGCTCTCATCCAAAACCTGCAAAACCAAAAGAAATTAAGCTAGAATCATCATTTTTTGAGTGTGAATTTTGAAGGTTTGATGGCAAAGTGTGCTCTGATTCTCCACTTCCTCAACACTTTTAGCTTTCAACAAGCTGCGAACACTTAGAAATTTTAGAAACCCTTGAAAACTCAATCTGATTTGAAGTTTTGGGAGTGAAATTTGTCTTTGATTAATAAAAAAAATGAATAACTTAGTCCCAAAATCTGTGAAATAAATGTTGAAATCAGATTCAAATTCTGGAAAATATGTGAAAGTCAGACCAAGTCCCTGAAAATCTCTTTTAAAGCTTTGAAAAGTAGATTGAAAACTCAATAAATCTGCTTTGAATACCCGTCACCTTCAGAATCTCAGAAAATTTTGAATCTGTGCTTGGAATGTCTTTGAAATGCTCTTGAAAACCTTTGAAATCCTCTTGAAATCTGTACAAAAACTCTTAAAATCTTCTCCTCCTCTTGTATCTTGCTCTTCCAAGTTCGAACTTTCACAATGAATGAAATGAATGAATGATTTGCTATAGGTATAAACTCCAAAGAGTTCAATTTCTGCATTTAGAAACACCATTCATCCTTCCCAAATCGAACTTATCTTGTTTCTATTCTCGTGATCTTATTTCTTTGTCAATTTTAGTTCATTGAGAAAGTTTCTATTTTTTATTTCAGTTGAGTTTAGTCACTTGGGAAAGTTCTGATTTCGAATCAAGTCTGAGTTCAGTTCAATAAGAAAGTTTCTATTTTGAGATTGAGTTGAAGAAACTTTCTTCTTTCCTTTAGCAGATTTTAAACTTTCTTTCTTGAATTCTTTGTTCGAACTTAAATACTTGATAGCTGGGCAGACTTTGTTAAGTTTGTTTTTATTTGCACTTGAGGTAGGGCGGACTTCACTGATTTCATGACTTCTTATCACCTCCATGGCGGACTTCACTGATTTCATGACTTCTTATCACCTCCATGGCAGACTTTGCCACATTCATGACCCTTCTCTTTGGGCGGGGTTGAGGAGACTTGTGCACCATTCTTGTTATTGCTTCACACCCCAAGGCGGCCTTTGTGATAGTCAAGAACCAAGGTGAGGGTGGACTTCACTGATCTCATGCACCTTACATTCAACCAAGGGTGGACTTCATCCATCTTAGGCACCAAGGAGGGCGGACTTGGTGAAGTTCATGCTCATATCTTAGGCAGATTTCATCATTTCCTTGCACCATTCACAAGTTACTTCTTACATTCTTGGGTGGACTTTATCAAAGTTGTGCACCTTTCACTTATCAAGGGTGGACTTCTCCACACTTAGGAACTGCTGGTTGCAAGGCAGGGCGGACTTGCTAGCTGTTAGAAACCTTGACACATGATTCAGGGCGGACTTTATCGATCTTAGGCACCATCTTCATGGGCAGGGTTCAACTCATTCAAGGCAAGGCGGACTTGGTGGGATCTCAGGAACCATAGACTTGCAGGTTGGGCGGACTTTACTAACTTTGTGCACCATTTACCACCTCCAAGGCAGACCTGACTGATTGCCTAACTTTATACCCTCTCTTTAGGGCGGACTCCCTTGATTTCTTAACTCTTTTCCATAGGGAGGACTTGTTGAGAATTGTGCTCTATCTCCATAGGCGGGGTTCATCCAATTCATGCATCTCACTTCAACCAAGGGCGGACTTTGCTGTTCTTAGGCACCAAGTGTATGCTGATATAGGGTGGACTTTGTGAATTTCAGGAACCATGGGATCAAGACTCAAAATCTTCATAACTTGTGCAATTCTTGTCGGATCATCCATCAAATTCCTCAGGATCCCTAAAATTTAGGACTTAGCTTTTTGGGTCAAAAATTGGATTTTAGGAGGAATTTGTCGATCATTTCAGTGCATCCCAGTGTGAATAGTGCAAACCCTAGATCCACTTTCTAAAAATAGAAAAAGCAAGGTTCCCTAAAAAATAGGAAAAACTTTCTAAAAATAGCCGTTTAGGGGATCGTGCTCAAAATGCCAAAGACAAAACTTCCTAAAAAATAGGAAAAACTTTCAAAAAATAGCCATTTAGGGAATCGTGCTCAAAATGCCAAAGACAAAACTTCCTAAAAAATAGGAAAAACTTTCAAAAAATAGCCATTTAGGGGATCGTGCTCAAAATGCCAAAGACAAAACTTCCTAAAAAATAGGAAAAAGCAAAAAGCAAATCTTTCCAAAAATAGAAATTTGTCCAAATTAGCTCAAATCAATTGCGATCTTCGTCCTTTGGGCTTCCTAGACACAATGACGATGTCTAGACTCTTTTCTAACCATGGCTTGCACACACTGATTCATGATGTTCAAAACTCAGGTCGCTCAAAACCGACAAACTTGACAATACTGATGCAAGGTGGTCACAAGGCTCTAACAAAAACCCTAGAAAGTAGGAAAAAGGGAGGGTCCCCATTCTCAATGGGGCGATGTGTGAAAAGGTCACAACAAGCAGGAAATCCATCAAGAAGTTCATCAGGAAGTTCAACAAGAAATGCAACAGGAAGAACCTCTGCAAAAGAGAGCAAGGGTAGAAAGGGTGCAACCACCGACAAGTTCTCCCAGTGTACAAGAGGTAGAGATGTTCGCATAGGAAAATCCAGCGGATCCACCTCCAGGCAATACTCCAACACCGGATATACTCAGCATAAGTTCTTCACACAGACCCAATCAGCCAAGAGGTCAAAGACAAGAAAGTCCTCCACACCAGGAAGAAACTCGTCAGGATAGTTTCGTAAAAGCCATCCTTGGCGAAATGGAGGAAGAATTACAAGAGCAAGAGCGTATGGATATCCATAGTCACTCCATTCCCACTCCTGTTTGGTTGATGGATAGACCGAGGAGGGAGCCAGAAAAAGAAATTGATCCAGCCCAGGAATTAGAAGAGCTGCTGAAAAGGATGGATCAACCGGCAAAAAAGAAGGCTCCTTGAAAATTTTCCAAGGTCGTGAGGGATGAATTTGGATCCCGGACCTTGCACATAGTTGAGCCTGCAGTAGATTGGGGCAGGAATGAAATTAGGCTGGAAGATTATGTTATCAGACAGGTTGATCTTGGTCATGCTTCCACAGGACAAGTAATTGAAGACTTCGAAGGATCTTCCTTAGCCATGAAAGAAAAGCTGCTGAAAACGAAGGCAAAATGTAAGAGGCTGAGGGAAGAAAATAGAGCCTTATGTGAGTACATTAGAAGTCTTAAATGGCCGCTTAGGGAAGCAAGTCCCTCATTCATTCCTCCTCCTTCCCTCCCTAAGGAAGTTGTTGATGACACAGAGGTAATCAGAGCAATGGCACAAAATTCTAGGGACTTCGCTCAACTTCATTCTAGGTTCATGGCCCTTCTGAACAGATTGGAGGTAGCGGAAGGATTGTGGGAAGATGTTCACATATATCAGGACTTAACCATTTCGCGGCTCAGGGCTCTAATGAAGATTCCGAAGCAAACAGTAATTGATGGGAAAGTAATTCAGGAGAACGAGGTTTATGACTTTCCCCAGTGGTTCTGTGTTGTTTGCTCAGGAAAGAACACCTTTGACAAATTCAGCATGGAGTCTTTAACTTTGAAAGTCTCAATCAAAAGGGTGCAGGAAGAAGTCATCAATGCAATTGAAGCACTGTTTGCAAAGAAACTCGATGAGAATGGAGTAACAGTGAACTCCCTGAAATCCCAGTTGCACGAGTTCTTCGTAGGTTCATTCACTAAGGAAAATGTTTCTTCATTTTCCAGTAAAATGAAGAGGACATAGGAAATCATGATGGAGTGGCAAAGCTTCTTTTCCAAGAGCGAGGAGGAAATTACTTTGATGGAGTTTGATATTGAAAATGTGCCAATTGTCTCCATCGGAGAGCTGGAAGCTGTCATCAGTAAATTCATTGCATATGCAATTAATGAACGGGATAATGGTCGTCCATTCTTGGACAAGAATCTTTTGACTGAGTAGTGGTGGCGCATTTATTGCTAGAATATTTTTGACTTAGTGGCAGCCAGGTCAATGCATGTTGAATGCATGAAGAATCTTTTTGCACGCAGCCGTCTTATTAATGGTTTTATGACATATTCTCTACGCATGTAGCCGTCGCATGGGGAATGATGGGCATTTATTTCTTGCATGGGAATATTTGTTGTATTTTGGACAAGTTTGATGTAATGGGGTGCATTTAATGCACAAATGGACGCCATTTTTGGGCTTATTGAATTAATTGTATATGGGCATGATGGGTATTAATTGCTGATTCCCACCTTGTTGCATCTTGAGTGGAGAATCTTTTAGGGTAAAACCCTAATTAAGGTTTGCATGTAGTCAAGGCCAGAAGACTATATAAAGGGGTGACCCCCCTCATTTTTGAAGGAGGAGAGATTATTACCAAAGATTGTTGCTAAGAGTTTTCGAAGCAAACACTTAATACATTGTTCAATTGTTGGTGTGTTCTTGTGTTGTTTTGAAGCTTGCATGGTCTCACTCTCTTCATATAGATTAGATTTGCTTTCATGTTGTTAGATGAACTGGAATTGATAGGATTGCTTGTTGCAAAGTCTGTGCTCATACTTTTGGTGTGCAACTGATTGTTGCATACTATGCAAAGTTAGCCTGAGCCTCCATTATATGTGTATGCTTAACTTTGATTATCAGTGGAGATTGTTTGATTTGATGGTTTCCATTGGTGATTTGAAAACCTTTAACACACCCTTTGAAGATTGCACTGCCTTATGTAGTTGTGCTCTGCTGGCAAAGCGAAGAATGGTTGGATTTTGGATAAGTAATCCCATCTCTTTGTTCGTAGGGTTAGATTAGTCTTAGGCTAGCTTTCTAAACCCTATCCTATTTACTTTTCTGCATATTCCAAATCCAAAAATCCAAAAAAAAAAAAAAGAGCTTTCATTGCAAATCATTCGCACAAAAATCCTTGTTATCCTCTTCAAGTGAATGCGTAAGGCCCCTTGGGTTAACAACAAACTTATCAACTGATTGAGTCATTTTCAGGATTAAAGGAACCTTGGAGTTAGCCGTTTGAACTTTCTTGTAATCTTAGCATACGGTATAACTTTGATCAAGAGAGAATAGAGTGACCGTTGGTAAACTTTATTCTGTGTTCGGCGTAGTCCTAAAAAACACGTCAACACTACCCAATTTTGTTCTTTGAAACAATGAGAAAAGGAGTCTGATTCAAAATTATGGCACATTATGATAGCCTCTTCTAGAAGACATCTGAGTATCCTGAATTTTAGTAAACCTTTTATAACATTCATCGAGTCGCCTTCCACCAAAACGTTATTGCAACCCTCTGACTGAGTCATTGAAGGGCCTGCAATTGCGGACTCCCCTTCTGCCTAATTGTTTGTCTTGTGATCCAATATAAGGGACCCACCATTCACAAAGTCTCTGGACAAATTACATATGACAAAGTCAGCCCCAGCCAGGCCAGAGTTCCCATGAGATGCACTATCAAAATTCAATCTCCATTTGTCTCTTCAGGGACATCCGAGAAAAAAAACTCAATCTCCATTTATCTAATCTTCCAATAGCCTTTTTAGCTAAAAGCCCATTAATGGGAAAAGAGATAATAACCTGTTGATGTATATGTCCCGTTGGTATTTTCTGGACAATACGTGTGTAAGTTCTTATAACAAAATTTCTGATTTAACTCTCTCAAGTATGATGACATTAACTGAACTGATTAGAACAGAATTTCTGATTTAATTAGCTTGAAATTTTGGAATTGAAAATTAAGTCTATAAAATGCTTATGATTGTAAATGATAGTTTACCATGATATCCAATGTGCTTGACTTTTGTTTTTACTTTTGTTGTGACATCTATAGTAATTTATAAACAAATTGTAGTGGTCAACTCTAGCTATCATGTTCCTTCTTGTGTGACTAGTTTGGTTGTTTAGTGATCTTCATTGGGGTCTACATTCATCCTCTGTGTATTAGTCAGGTCATTAAACAACCTCCATTTGGGTATCCATCCATCCTCTGTGTATTAGCTGGGTCCTCTAGCAACCTCTATTTGGGTCTCCATCCATGATAGTCAGGCCTGATTATGTTGAAGACAATATATGCTACAAATCTAAAAAATTGAGATTTTCCTATTTGTCCAATTTGTGCAATGGTCTTTTGTATGCATAATTGTTAATATCTCGTATATATTAGACTACTTTTATATGTGCAATTTTTTGTAATTTTTTTATTTAAGTATATAATTATTATCAGAACTAAGAAGTCATTTTTCCTGTGCTGTTGTTATTTAGTTTGTCACTCCTATGAAGGTATAAGTGGTGATTTCCAAGAGACTTGTTAACTATGAACTTTCAAGGAAGAAGGCTGCAAAGAATCTATCAAGGTCTATATGAGTTGGAGGTGATGAGGTTGTTTATTGATGGGAGAGTTCTGATGGAAAGCGACAAATACTATTCTATTGGTAGAGGAGAATGTTATAGGATGATAGTTGAGCATATAGGAGCTTTGCACCTTTTAACAAAATAAGAAATGGCTGGTGTTGACAGTATGACTTAAATACAATATATTCTCTCAATTTGTATTTAAAATGCCATTATGTCTGGCACATGAAAAGAATATTACTTTATTTAAGGGCAAGTGATAAGACAAAAGATAAGTTTAGCTTGAGAATTATATAAACAGATGCAAATGATACAAGCAAGTGATAAGAGCATGAGGAAGTTTAGCCTAGAAGTGACATAGAAGAACGTACTGTGATTTGTTACCACATGATGCCCAAAAGGATATTTTTCCTAATGGAACTGGTCTGAAATTTCAATTTCTACCAAGAAATATCAAGGAGGACATTTACAACTTTTAGACTATGGTTTCGATCTCATTGCCATAAAAACCAATAAAAAAGGGAGACAAGTAGAAAGGTCAAATTGTCAACTTAAAAGTCATTAAGGGAATAGGCGAACAAAAAGACACAAGTATAGAGAAAGTCAATCACTAGGGGACTTAAATTGTTTTTATAATAAATAATTATTCAGAATTTTAATGAATACGAACAAAGAAGTCAACAATGTGAAGACATATGAATACTTTCCAATGTGTGTGATTAACTATATTGTGTTAGTTTCCACTTCCATGAAAGCTAATGATGGATCGATTAAAAATTGATATTGGTGAAGGCAAAAATAATGATGTAGATTGGCTGGGTCTTCAATCTCGAGAGACCTCTCATGCTCTTGGGGTGTGGTTGATGTCAACCCTCCTTGTAAGTGCTACCCTTAACTTGGATATTGTGTGTCATTCTTGTGATTGTGTCGCTGGTTTTGTGTGTTTCGAGTTGCATGTCTTTATTTTACAGTTTTTGAATTGTTGATTGAATACCCTTCGTACCTTGTCCGCCTAGGTGAATGATCACTCACACAAATGTGCCTACCATTTGTGCGAGCTGTATGGATAGTGGGCTTGTGGATATAAAGAGGAAACAAACCCTAAGAACTTAAAACATATTGATAATGATGAAAGGCTAAAGCAAAGAAAACTTCAAAGAAGACCTGCAACCAGCAAATATAGAAGAACCGTTGGAAATAACAGCATTCGATGTGGGAGTTAGAGGATACGGTCCAGGGCACATTGCAGTTCAAGGAGGAGACGACAATGTCCAAACTGAAGGAGGTAAGGACCCTCTCATTCCTAGGGTTTTAAGAGTTAATCTTAATGAGGAGATGATTGTAGCCCTTAAGAAAGAAGAGAGTAGGCTCAAGAATGTGGCTATCTTTTTTGCTTGCCTTGATAGTAATGCCCTCCTCGCTAGAAGATTTTTTGATAATTGTCTTAACATTGGATGGGGAAAGAACTTGGTATATATGTCTCATTTTGCCGTATGTTACAAAAAGGTCTCTTTGTGATATGCTTAAAGAACCACAATATGCAAGAAAGAATCCATGAGAAAAAATATTGGAATGTGGGTAAGTCTTTGTCTAAAGCCATTGCTTGGTCTCCAAATGTTTCTTACAATGAGATTTTGTTTTGCTCCATCCTGAGGTGGATAAATGTTATAAATGTGCTGGTGCAAGTCTGGAAATTTCTGCTTCACTTGCTTAAACCTAAGTTATCGGGTTCAGCTATATAGGTCCCCGTATTGCTCAAATACGGTTCTGGTTCGTGGTTCATATATGGTTCCAAGTTCAGTTCGATGACTTTGTTCGGTGAAATTTATATTATGTTTTGCACTCTGTTTTGGCCTCTTTCTGTTGACATGCCGTAGCCCTAAGTCACCAGGTTCGAATTCGAATTCGAAGTTCGACAGCTTTGAAATTCGAATGAAGTTCGATGCGGAAAAAATTCGAAATGTATAAAATTCGAATTAAATTCGCCATATGTAATTTTTAAATTTTTTTTTAATAAATATATGTAATATATCTATAAATTTGCGTAAATAGTTTAACATTGATAAATAGACTTGAAATCATTACAAAAAGATGACACATTTATAAAATATAAACTGTAGGAAACATATGCTTTCACTATTGCAAAGATGTTCTTTTGTCAAAAAGGTACAATAACAGTCAAAAACTTTAGAACTTTAAAATAACTCTAAGTCATCAAGAGCACTTGGCTGGGATGCCAAATCATCATCATCTGTATCACTACTCAGTTCATCATCTGCAAAGTCAGGCTCATCTGCATCTGGCATTGCTATGCCTTCAAGAGGTTGTTGTAAAGAAGTGTTCTTTGCTGATTTGTTCATCAGCAATTTCAAATTGCTGCGAACATAGACAAGATCTCCCAACTTTCCAGTCAGCAATTTGTTCCTCTTTTTGGAATGGATGTGGTCAAAGCAACTCCAGTTCCTCTCACAAGCTGATGAACTTGCTCCCTGACTCAAAATTCGAATAGCAAACTCTTGCAGTTCAGGAGCTGATGATCCATAAGAGATCCACCATCTATATCCAGACATACGTGGCGAGTCATATTTGGCTTCTGCCCCTCCAAACATCCCTTCTCCTCTCTTGTATTGCCAACTTTGATCTCTGATTAGTGCTGCAATTTCTGGATTTGGTACATACCTGCAAATGGCTTGGTAAAGCCCTGCCATGATTTCATTATCACCCCTTCTATCAATAGAAAACAACTTAGGCTCCAAAAAGCAAGCTGCTGCATGTAAAGGTGTGTGCATCATTTTCCATCTGCAATCAACTATCTCCCATATCTGCATATATTCTGCTTCTTCATTGTTTAGTGCTTTTTGAATAGATTCCTTACACCGGTCCATGCTTTCATAAAGCATGCCAAGGCAAGGGGTGTCACCATCAACCATACGAAGCACGTCAACAATTGGTTCACATACAAGCAAGACTTTTGCTGCACTTTCCCAGAAATTGCTGTTTAGGATGATTTGCTCTATGTTCTTCCCCTTGGGGCCTTTAGAAAGCACTGAACTTTCCCACTGATTGGAACATATAACAGACCTCAAAGCTGCTTTTTTCTTCAACCACTCTTTTCAAAGTGATATAATATGAAGCAAATCTTGTTTCACAAGGCCTCAACAATTCCTTTGATGCATGCTGCCTATAAATACTCAATGTGAGACGATGATTCCGTATGAAATTTGCAATTGCTCTCCCTCTATGAATAGCTTCATTTACCCATGGGAATTTAGCCAAGTCATGAAGCAACAAATCGAGACAATGGGCTGCACATGGGCTCCAATATATCTGTGGGTACTTCTCTACAATCAGCCTCCCAGCTCCCACACAATTTGCTGCACTATCAGTTACCACTTGAACCACATTTTCCATCCCTACTTCAAGAATGGCTTCCTCTAATATTTGAAAAATATACTCTGAAGTTTTTTTGTGGTTCATGGTGTCAATGACTTTCAAAAACACAACACCTTCAGGACAAGACACCAAAACATTAATCAATGGCCTTTGACACATATCTGACCATCCATCACTCAATATAGTGCAACCTGTTTCCTTCCAAGTGGCTTTGACATTTTCTAATTTTTCAGTCACTCTATCTTTTGACCTCTGCAAAAGAGTTGTCCTGATAGCCTCTGAACCTGGGGGTGTGTACCCTTTGCCAAACTCTGCAATTTTCTGAACTGCATTGCGGAAATGAGGATTTCTCGCAACATTGAATGGAATAGCACTTGTGTAAAACAAATCAGCAACTGCATCATCCACCTGTTGTTTCTCTATTGGTTTCCAAAAGTTGTTCAGTGTTCCACTCTGTTTTGGTACACTCGCCGCTTCGGATTGCACAGAAGAGGAAGACATGGCAGATGTGAATCTAGATATATCTCCTTCAATTCTCTGTTTCTTTTGTGCCTTCTTCATTTTGCCTACCGTTGAAGCAGCCAACTCTTTCTCTAGAATAGCTTTAAGTTCTGGAGTCGCACCTATGCATGCTTGAACACCTCCACCTGGACCCCCTGTATTAGCAAGGAAGTGGTCCCTAAGCCTTGTTAAACTTCCAATAATATTTGCCTGACATATGTTACATTTGATGTGAGTTCCATTTCGGGTCACATGCTTCCATGCCTCAGAAGTTGATTTGGGAGGAGCCATTAAATGAAAATCTGCATGTTTGGAAAGAAAAATTAAAAAACACACTACTTTTATTTCAACCGTTTAAAAATATATAATATTAAACAATATAATAAAAAACCATTAATATAAAATTATAAATTATATAATAATAATATTAAACAACATTATAAATTTATAAATAAACATTATAAAGTATAAACTATTAATTAACCTAAAAAAATATTAAATAAACAACATTATTAAATAATAATAAACCTAAAAAAATATTAAATAAACAACATTATAAATTTATAAACATTTAATAAACAATATTATAAACATTATAAATTTATAAACATTTAATAAACAATATTATAAACATAAAAAAATTGACACCATATTAATATTAAACATAAAAAATATTAAACCTAAAAAAAATTAAAAAAATATAAAAATATATAATATAATATTACAAAATATTAATATAAAATCATAAATTTTTAAAAATTAACATTATAAACAAAAAACAAAAATAATAAAATTAAAAAAAATGGCAGCCTACCTGTGCAGGTCGCGGACTGGTCGCGGACGTGTCGAGGCTGGCCGGTGGCGTCGCGGACTGCAGGTGGCGTCGCGGGCTGGTGGCGACGCGAGCTGGTGGCGTCGCAGACTGCAGGTGGCGTCGTGGACTGGAGGCGACGCGAGCTGGTGGCGTCGCAGACTGGTGGCGACGCGAGTTGGTGGCGTCGCGGACTGGTGGCGGCCGAGCAACTCCTTTGGCAACTCGCGTGGCGGTCGGGCAGAGTGGGCTCCGTTAGCAACTCGCGGGGGTGTGATTGCAACTCCTACGGCCGCCCTTTTATAAAATCCGCGAGAAAACCTAAAACGCAAACCCCAAAAAATAAAAAACACTTTAACAAACCCTAATTTTTTTTCCGAATTTAATCGATTTTTTGAATGGTTTTTCAAGTTCGCCGAATTTCGAACTTCAAGGTTCAAATTCGGTCGAACCTGGTGACTTAGCCGTAGCCAATAGTCACCGGGTTTGCCGAATTTCGGCTATGATGTTCGAAATTCAGCAAACATAAAAAGAAGGCCTAAAAAATTCGCTGTAATTTGCCCAAAAATTTGTACGGATTAGCTCTTACGGCTTTTTATTAAAATATATTTAAAAATAACAGTCTCTAAGTCCAATGTGGTGCGTGAGGTTGCAAGTTCAGACATTTCGGGAGAGCTCGGGGTCGCATGAAATTTTGAGATCCTGTTTTGGCTTTTTAATGAAATTCGATGAGATTATTTTCCCGACTTTCTACGCCTGGGGCATTCCTCAATCTGGAGCGTGTGCCTTCTGCTCGATGCTTAAGCCTTAAGCATGGGAAATCGTCCACTATTGTTCCAACATAGCTATACTAAAACTTAATATATTTAAGGAGGGATAGACACCGTTATTTTTTTTTTTCTTTTGGGAATCATGATTATTTATTGTATAAAACTTACTATACTATATTGTACTGTACTGTACTGTACTATACTATGGATATATTATTATGTAGTATATTTTACACACACACACAGATATATATATATATATATATATAAAGTTTTAATTGTTTTTGTAGTAATGAACCCAAACCCCTTTTCAAAATTTTGCCGTACCAACGTACCGGTTCTTCGAACCCGAACTGGTGCCCGAACCCGAACTGGGAACTTTGGCTTAAACCCATCGGAAAACCTCTCCAAGTGGAGGACAGCCGAGCAACCCTCCTACACTTGGATGCAAGAATTCTGATTTCCTTTAAATCCCAAAGATCTTGGAATTCTCTCTAGGGGACCAAATCTATAGGTGTGACATTAAAGCCCTGGGGGGGCCTTAACTTATGTTTTTTGTGTAAGATTGATGGTCACCACAAAAGAGACTATCCCTTGATTGTAAATAATAATAAGAATCTAAATTCTAACCCTCTTAATGCAGCCTTTAATAAAATGGACACTCAGACACTCTCTGAAGATGATACCCATGGAGAAACTAGTGCCTTGGTAGATAAGGGAGAGAATACCACAAACATTGTGAAGGCTTCTTCATTGAAGGCTCCAAATGAGGAAAACCTAGCCACCATGGGATCATCTTCTAAGGGTGATGGGGGTAAGAATAAAGTTGAGATAAAGGAAACCAATGATGTTTCAATGAATGATAAGAAGAATGAAAATAAAGAGAAGGGCTCTAACCAGTCTATTAATCATAAGAAAAATGCTCAAGAACTTGTGCTTGCTAAACTGAAAGAGTTGAATAAATTCAGACAAAATAAAAAATTCTTTCTCAGACCCTCCTAACACTACTAACACATTAGATGTTGAAGGGGTAGCACTAAAAGGTAGCAATGAAGAACCTCCTCAAGTGGAGAATGAGAAAGACACAACCCTTGCCATTATTTGCAAGAAGGGTCATAATGATAATATCTTACCATTATACCTATTTGACACTACCTTCTCAATGGATTTAGAGGGGGCTATATCTGAAAGTGAATGCAACAACATGATGATAGATATGGAATGCATCAATCCCCTTGCCCAAGACAATGAGAAGGTGGTGGCAGAAGGTGGATAAAAAAGCATCTCTAGAAAAATTAAAAAGAAGAGGAAGACTGTCAATAGAAACAATTGTTGGACATTTTGTCATTGATGTCAAAGGATAATTTTCAAGGCTTCAGAAAAGAGAATTGGAGTGAAATACTAGTTGAGCTTCTTGAGGTGCTTGAGCTACTTGGCTGGTTGTGTGCTTGAGCTGGTTACTTGCTTGCTTCAGCTGCTTGACCTGCCTGCTTGGTTGGTTGGTTCAGCTGCTTGCTTGGTTACTTCAGCTGTGTGGGTGTCTACTTCAGCTGCCTATGTTTCTGATTCACCTAGCTGCCTATGTTTCTGCTTCACCTAGCTGCCTGTCTACCTCAGCTGGTTGGTTGTCTTCTTTTTGTGCCAAGTGTCAAATCTTGCCATGTCATCATGTGAATATATCTAAGGCGTCGAATATATTTAAGGTGAAGACAGTTTCCTCTAGCTGCCGTGGAAGGTAGAGATAATAATAAGCAACAAATTTATTTATTTCCTTTACTCTCGACGGGTTCAGATTTTGGTGAGTGGCAGATTTATTAGAAACAACTCTTTGTAACGTTTTTTTTGACAGATTTATTTTCTTTACACCTGACGGGTTCAGATTTTGGTGGGTGGCGGATTTATTTGAAAAACCTCCTTGTAACGTCTTCTGGCACGATTCTCTTAAAAAGACAAACTTTATTATGTCAAATTGTCGGGGGGCTATTAAAAGTATGTGTAGCATCACTATGGGATGGATACTATTTTGCTATCATTTATTAACTCTTTGCTGTTGTTCTTTTTGGAAGTTTTGTTTTTGTGTAAGCTGTTTTCGGGAGTGCGTTTCTATAGAAAACATGATGAATGGTTGTTGTATATTCTCCATAGTTTTGGAGTGAATGGTATTCATGGCTTGGTGTTTGGTATTGCCATAAGATGTGAAGTTGAAGCATCGGTGTTGCCAGAGTTGTCCACTACAGACTGTGAAACCGTTCTTTTCACTTATGCCATTGTAGAGATTCCAGTTTTATGCTATCACTGAAGAGTAATATTTTCAGGGCACGATTCTTTGAAGGAATGAATAACAAATATTTCCTGTACTGAATCGCAACTGTTTGTAAAAAACAGCCAACCGAAGTATTTGCTTTTATTGAGCAATCGTATAACTTAGTGCTGAGATAAATAGTGTGTGTGGCTGGTGGAGTATTTGGTTTACACCAGGGAGTCACATGGTATACATAAAAATATGATGTATAAAAAGAGGATTGTGTAAACAGTAAAAACAGGAGTGTATGAAGAGTTAAGAATTTCTTTTTCTGATCTGTTTTTCATGTTGTTATTTTAAGAAGGCAGAATAGTTCTTATATAAAAGTGGGTGATTTATAAAGAAAAACTGTATGTGAGCTGATTTGATGAAAAGTTCTTTTCAAGTTTTCTGTGAAAACTGAGGTTGGTGCTTGAGCTGATAGGAGTTGGTGCTCCAGCAGAACAGAGGGTTGGTGCTCTTCGAGAGTTGGTGCTCTCTCTTGTAATTGGGTTGGTGCCCATTTATGTTATTGAAAGCTATTTGAGGCCGTGGTTTTTTATCCGAAAGGGTTTTCCACGAGAAATCTGGTGTATGTGTTCTGATGATTTGTAATGTCCCCTTTTTATAGGCAGTCAATTCCCAAAGGTAAACATACATTACTACCTAGTATATTACATTAATTCAGAGTAGATAATTAAAGTTGTCCATAATTCAACTTAATATTGTCATTACTCCAGTCCTAATTCCTAATCCCTTCTCATTCTTAATCCCAGAAGAGGGCATTGGCTTGTCTAGGGCGCTATGACACCACCTCCCTAATTCAGCCCAGACATCAGGAACATTAGTCCTTTCATCCTTGGGGCCTTTTTATCTTGAAGTGTATTTACTCTCCCTCTGCCTGAGCACTCCTCTCCCTTAGACTGAATATAGTTGTCTTTCAATTATTATGAATATATATGAAATTAAGTATGACTGTCATACATATTCCAGTCCATATTAGTAGTATTAATATTAATACTAAATTCTGCATAAGAATATTATCAGGCTTCATATATTAAGCACATCCCCATGCATACCACCAAGAACATAGATGTTACTGCCTGTAACTTAATAACAGGTCTAATCTGATCTGATCGATGGTGATGTCACTGGATGCTTTGATTCCTTTCCTTTATGTCTCTCAATGTGAGGGAGAGGTCACACCTCTTCATCATGTATGCCCTTTGGCAAGAGAAACACCCTTTCACCATTAGCACCCTTTGAAAGAGTGTAACTCTTCCTTATTTATGCCCTTTTAAAGGGACACAAACTTTCACAATCAGATCTGCACTTCTTATTTAAATCTGATCTGTACTTCTGATTCCCAATTATTCCTCCCTCAAATGAGGTTCTTTCTTCCCTTTTATATCTCATGTTTGAGGGAGTCACAACTTTTCATTTTTTGTCATTTGACCATTCATTAACTAACTAAATTTTAATTATATTCTTTTATATTTTTTTTAATTTAAATTTTAATATTTAAATTTTATTATTACTTTTTATTATTAAATTCTATTTCAAAGTGGGGACATTACATGATTGTTTTGTCATGTTTTATGTGGTTTCAAGTTTTAAAAGTTTAAATATCTGCAATACTGATTCACCCCCCACTCTTAGTATTGCCTGTGTGCTCTTCACCAATAGCACTATTAAGACAGGTAAGAAAGGAAAAGGGATCAGTCTCCTTGAATGTTTTGACAAGCTTTGCAAAATGGCAAAGCCGATTCTCCCTCCTAAGTGATTATGATCAATTGCATTAGTTGGAATATTAGGGAATTCGAGTCCCTAGATAGAAAGTATGCTATTAGAACCTTTTGCAACTAGAATAAAAATATGGACTTCTTGTTATTACAAGAGGTTAAGGCAACGAGGTTTTACACTTTTACTTGATCAATAATCTGAAATTTGTATGGAAAGATGCCGTAATGGTTCACTCATCCCATGAGAAAGTGAAGGGGGGAGTTGCAATTCTTGTAAGCAAGACATGGAGTATGTTTATTAAAAAGTCTGGTTGTTTTCCATGTAACAGATGCCTTTGGATTGAGATTGAAAGAAATAATTTCAAATTTGGGATTTGCTCTGTGTATGTGCCTAATTTACACAAGGATAGAATAGCCTTGTGGCAGTGGATGGCAACCTCTCTCCTAAATATTCCATGGGTGGTTGGTGGGGACTTTAACATGATTGAAAGCAATTTTTTGGGAAAGAAATTGTTGAAATTGTTTGATTGCTAGAAGGCAATAAGAAAGAAATAAAAACTGTGTGGTTTACATGGTGCAATAAGCAGGGAAAAGAGTATATTGTAGACTGGATCGGTTCTATGCTCAAAGAGATACTTTCTGTTCTGACGATAGTAATGGCTCCAATAGTGTGCAAGTAGAGCTTAGATGTCTGTCTGATCATCATCCTATTAAGACCAAAATCATATTCAAGGACACCAACTTGGTTAGGGATAGAACTAAAGGAGGGTTATACAAGCTTAATACAGATGTCCTAAGGCAACAAGATTGTTTGGATGGGATACACACCCTTTGGAGTATAACAAAAGCTGTGAATAATGAAGGACAGGCCAGAAAATACTGGAACTCAGTAATTACCAATATGCAAAAACTCCTAAGTACCATAGGCAAAAGGAATGCCATTGGTAATAGGAAGGTGGAATATAGACTACACGAGGAGTTGACTAAGATTGAGAACAAACTGCAAACAGTTCCAGGGAACAGTGAATTGATCAATCATCTCAAAATTGTGCAGCACAACTTGAGGAAGTTTCAAACCAAAAATGCACAAGGTGTTAAAATAAGGACCAAGCTGAATTGGATCAAGGTGACAAAGGAAACAAATACTTCTTTAACATGCTAAGGTCAAAACAGAGAGTGGAAACTATTGGACCAATCTTGGTGGATGATCATTGGTGCCATGATAATTCTGAGATTAAGAAAGTGTTATTGAATTTTTATTAAGGATTGTTTACTGCAGAAGATGAGAACTCAAGGTGCAAGCAAGCTTAGGAGATGTGCAAAAGAATTATCCCTGAGAAGTTGAGCCCCGAGCTTGCCAAAGATGTAGGCAAAGAAATCACTAGAGAAGAGATTGCCAGTAGCATATTGTCCTTCCATAATGGTAAATTCCCCAGATCAGATGGGTTACTACGCGAATTCTATAAGGCCAATCTTGATTGGATTGTAGAAGATCTATATGACATGTATTGTTAAGCTATTAGAGAAGGAACACTGGGGGAAGAGATCATTAAAGGAATTATTAAGATGTTACCCAAGGATTGGGAAAAAACTCAAAAGTAACATCAGGAGTTGGAGACTAATCTCCCTTCTGAATGTCTCTTATAAATTTTTTGCTAAGGTTCTTGCAAGGAGGCTGACAGATTTCCTACCACTTATTGTTAACTAGATTCAAACAGGATTCATGAAAAGAAGGTATATATTGGAAAACCTATTAACCAGCTGGGAGGGCCTTGATTGGGCTAAGAGAAGTGCTCAGGTGGTAGGTATTCTGCTGCTTGACTTTGAAAAAGCATATGACCATGTAGAGTGGTCCTTCATCTTAATGGTTCTAGGTGCAATCAACTGGTTTCCCAGAATTTTACTGTAAGATGGTCAAAGTTCTTTTTAAAGATGCAAATGGACAAATAGATATTAATGGAGAATTATCTGATGCATTCCCCCTTGGCAGGTCTATCAAACAAGGGTGTCCTTTGGCCCCAACCTTGTTTGTTATTGCATCAGAAGCTTTATATTATGCACTCCGATCTGATTTACTTGGCCTTAAAGTGCAGGGCATCATTTTACTAGATAAATCTCTCCTGCTCAATATACAATTTGCAGATGATACTGCCTTGTTGCCTGCATTGGAAAAGGATAACATGATGAACTTGGTTAACAAATTAGAGTTCTTTTGTAGTGCCTCTATGTCCAAGATATCTCAGCCTAAGTTGACCTTACTAGGATGGTCCAATGACCCTCCTGAGTGGGTGAGTCATTTTGGTTGGGAATGGGGAGGGCTTGGTAAAACAGTAAGATATCTAGGCATACCATTTTCTGTATCCCCCTCACTGCCTAATATGTGGGAATGGATGTATGCAAACATTGAGTGAAAGCTCAATAGTTGGAATAAAAACTATTCATCAGGTTTGTCAAATGATCTTATCCTCATACTCTATTTACTATTCATCGATGTGGTTCTTTGCTGGTTACCAGGTAGATAAAGTGCAGAAAATTATTAGACAGTTCTTGTGGACGGATGGGAGAGGTAAGAAAATAATGCATACTGTAAAATGGGAATGGTGTTGCCTGAGTAAGGAGTTAGGTGGGTTGGGGTTCAAGGACCTTAGAAAGCAAGGAATTGCTTTGGCATCCAAATAGGTTGTCAAGGTATTAGATGGGAGTGAACCATGGAAGATATTGATAAGGAGGAATTTACTGTAAGATGGTCAAAGTTCTCTTTAAAGATGCAAATGGACAAATAGATATTGACCATCTTACGGTTGGGGTTCAAGGACCTTAGAAAGCAAGGAATTGCCTTGGCATCCAAATGGGTTGTCAAGGTATTAGATGGGAGTGAACCATGGAAGATATTGATAAGGAGGAACATTCAAGATGCTACCCCTAAGAAGGCCAGAAAGTGGAAAGACTTGCATATTCATGATACCCTTTTCGGTAAGTTCAGTGCTACCTCTTTAGGGTTTAATGTGTTTCGTAGTATTTGGAGAGCCTGGGAAATGTGTAAAGAAAAGGTGCAATTTACTAAGGTAGTGAACTCTGCTGAGAGTAAGGTTTATGGCTTCAGATCCCCTTGGTGGAATGTTGAATGCAAAGGTCAATTTTTGGCTCTCCTACAAGGATGCTCTGCCAAAAGATGGAATCTTGCTGGGATCACTAAGTTGAATAACCTGTTTGTCAATAATAGTATCAAGAATTGAGAAATCACGAAAACAGCATTTAATCTTGAGAAAGTAATTAAAGGACATGCTCTGTTTTAATGAATACATTGGCCAAGTTAAAGCAACTTGTTAAGATACTGAATGATGCTGATTGCTTTCTGCACTTTAAGTGGACTGATGGCACCCCCTTCCTTAATCTTAAAGCTCACTGTTTATATATAAGATCCTCACCCAGGCTTACAATGTCTTTGTGCATGTGAATAAATGTTGGAATCTGAACCTTAACAATAAAGAATGGATGAATTTACTGTCTGCTGGTTCAATGGTATAGAGCCTAAGAAACAATGCTTTAGATGGCAACTTACCATGCAGAGATTGGTAATCAATATAAACCCTGTCTCTGGTATGTGGCTGTATGGAGGATTGTTTTCACATTTCTTTTTCGATGTAAATTTGCTTTTGACATCTGGTCAATCTTTATGGGGAACATTGTAGGTTGGAACATTGCTGATAAGGTTTCTTGGTTTGAAATACTTGCTGGTTATGTCCATGGTCTGAATAAAAAATCTAACTTTTTCTGGCTCTTATTGTCTACTAAAATCCTTTGGTTTTTGTGGAAGGAATGAGCATGTATTCCAAGGTAAGGGGAGGGTTCTTACTAAGTCTAATTTTAGACTCACAGTGCTAATGATTATTGAACAGGTGGCCTTTACACTGAAGCTTCCAGTAGAGAGATTCATGAAGGTCCTCGAAGAAGGTTCCTCTCCAATATACAAAGAAGACATCCATAATGCAGACTATTGGCCCCAAGACCTGAGAAAGATGGACAAGAAGTTCCAAGAAGAATACATAGACTTCCAGAACCGCAATTGCAAAGAACACCAATACCAGTTGAAGAGAGACGAAGCTGCAAGGCACCTTGAGATCACTCATCAAAATTTTGATTGTTCCAGTTGGGAGAGAATTTCTCCCCCCATTGGAACATTTGATTCCTTCCAAATCAGCTGGGTCCAACCAAAGAAGAATGACAAGGAAAAAGGCAAAGAGAAAGTTAATGAAGATGACTAAGATGAGGAGAAATAAGAGGAACAACAGAATGATAGTGATAATGATGTTCCAATCTGGTTATTAGAATATGCTGCTTGTAGATGGTATAATGTTGATGTAGTATGATAATATATCGAAGTTTTAATATGATACTCTCAGCTGTATCAACTGGTTATGCATTTTTTGCTATTATTATGGTTCAGCCTGGTTGGGGCTTTGATGGAGTGACCATCTTGGTTACTATTGTTGTAATCAGGCTAACTTTTATTTTGGTAATTGATCTACAATTCAAAAAAAAAAATGATGTATAGTCAACATTTTTGCAGGAAGGGAAATTTGTAGAGAGATTTGGCTCCAGGATTTGAGTACTACACTGTATGTAGACTTTGCTAATTAATTGAGTTTGTGATCAGAACTTTAAAAAACATTGAATTAGTTTATAAGAATTTTAAAGAACTAGCCAATTATATATTTTAGAGAAACAAGGGAAACTTATTAGCATGCTTTCTCCAACAGTGTTGCACAAATCTTAGAAGTGAATTTCAAAATGAAATTTCCTTTAGTATACGAGCCAAGAATCCCCCAGAAATGTGAAACAATGGAATGGAAGAGTCGCTTAAGTATGTGCTTTTACAAGCAGCAAACAAATAGGACATAAGAGTTTATTACCAAACTGTAGGCTTCAGCTGGCCTATAATACATTAACACAATATTATTGCTCCGTGAAAATACAGAATTTCCAAGTTTTTGTAGGAGGCAGATGCCAAGGCATCTTGGGTAGTCTGTCCAACTAACAAGTCATTTAAGATACGTGAGATCAAACACATGCACAACCTAGGCTGACCCTTAGCTGTTGAGGTGGATTCCCTCCATTAAGGTTGACCCTCCTTGCTTGAGCTTCCAGTCAGTTGTTTCTTAACCTCAGGTGCACTGCCCTTGTTTGATCAAGACAATTCACCAGTTACACGAGCTGCTACTCTTTTGCTGAGTTGATCCCCATTGATCAGGGGGTTGGTTGTTGGCCATTCAGACTGACTGCAAGTTTATTGAGCTACTACATAGCTGTTTGAATCTATCATCAACTATCAAAAGCTAATCTGCGGTTCTCTAAGATGATCCCAACCACCTAGACCTTTCATTGCTTAGGTTAAATCCCAACCATTGGAGGCCAAATCCAGCATCATAAGGCCCTATCTGGGCTGCACAATAAATCGTTGTGGCAAACACAAGCATTTGCTGACAGTAGCAGACTAAAAATGGATTAAACTAATGTTGCATATGAAGGAATCAACAAATTTCAGCTAAGCCATGCAATTTTAATGGTGATAGAAAATTATGCACTTTTTAGCCGTTGGGGAGAAGTGTGACATCACATAGATGTGATAGGCTGCCTGGCAACTAAGGTAGAACATGATATCGCTAAGTTTTTTTGGTGCTGATTAAATTTTTTGTCATTGAAACTTGAATATATTTTGGGATTGGCAATGAAAAAAGTAGAGAAATTTAAAAACATCTGAAATTTCAGCTATTCATATGATAGGCATTCACCATATTTGTTATATAACCATATTACATTAGAGCTGAATTGAGAATTCATGTGACTCGACATACAAATTAACAAAAAGTCATTGTTATCATTGAGTTTTAGTTGTAATATATTCCATAATTCAAGGTGCATTTCTTGATTGGGCATTTTATTAAGTTGGTAACCATGCCTTTCTCTCTCTCTCTCTGAACCATCTTTAAATGTTTTTTAAAGTAAGTTTCCTAGTGCTTAGACGACTGACAGCCATGGTATTACTGTACTTAAGTAATGCAATTGACATTAAAATCCCTGCAATACTCTTTTACCGATGAGGTTGAAGAATCTGGTATACAATTCAAACATTATAAGTGGGTTTATGGACTTTTTTATGCTACATTGCATGTTTTATTGGTTTCTACTTATTCATGGCCATTATTGTAAATGAAACTTTAAAGTTATCTATTCCCATGTGAAAAGGACAATAAAATAAAAGTAATTAGTAAGAACACTTTTAGGCTTACAATAGATCATGTCTTGGAATGGTTGTTTGTGGAATGTTGGTGGAAGACTAACCAAGTGCATTGCCTATTTTGCTAGTTGGATGGTAAACTGTGGTGGCTAAATGCCTATGCCTTCTCATGGTATTTTTTTAATCAATTATGTACTATATAGAATTGTGTTTGGGTTGAAAAAATGCTTGTTTTGGTTTCCTTTCATAATTTGGAGTTTCTTTCCTTTGTTGCTCAAATATTCTAGATCCTCGTTTAGAAATTTCAAAACATTTCTTCTTTACAGTTAAGATTTCAGATGTCCAGTCCAAATTTAGGTTTTTTCTTGGATTGTGCTGGCTGCCCCAGAAAATCAGCAGTTTTTAGTTTGGTTCATAAAAATTGCTTTCTTGTCTTTGGCAAGAATTTCAATTTTATTCCCATTTATTCAGGTTTTTCTAGGTCCAAACTGCATGACAGTGGGCAAGTCTTGTAGTGGAATTCAGAAGCATAGTTTTTGAGCTCACCCTTCTGCTGCTGTCATTTGCCTTAGTTTTCTAATCCTAGTTGTTTCTATGGTTGGACTTTACATGCGGACCTAGTGGCCCTACACTTGGCTCTTTAGAGGTGATTGCATTCAGACAATAGTTTTAGTGACGTTAGTTTACACTGGGCTAAAGTTTTTATAGCACAGAATTATCATATGAGATGTAATGTTCTATATAACTAATGAGATGTAATGTTCTATATGAGATGTAATGTTTTTTTAATAGTCGTATATAACTATTAGTGTAATTGTTTTTAACAAATTCTAAGTGATGGGGGCCAGAGGGTAGGAGTGGAATCTGGACTCATTATTTGTGCTCCACACTTGGGACAGTTTTGCCAACTATCTAATGCTTTTCTTTCTATATCACACAGCTTGTTTATTGTATGGACCTCTTAATTAAATGTACTTGTTTTACTAGGGTAAAGACATCCTTTCATATATTCATGCAATACTGCAAAAGCAAAATTGTGTTATGGACAAAATGATGGTATCGGACATTTCTAGTTTTTTGTATTAACTAATAGCAGTTGCTTTTTTGGAATACTTGTTGGGACTTCAGTCTGATTATTCACGCTTTTCAATGACCTAGAAGTACTATGGAGGATGAAACAATTGGGGGAACTAGAAGTACAAATCCTCTGGTAAGTGATTATTTCTTTTCCAGATTTAAGCGAGGAAAAACATTCATTTGAAGGATATGCTAGTTTTAGAGGATATGATATTTTGCTTTCCAAAGTTCTGAGGATGCTCTTATATGCAAAGTTTATGTGTAGGTGAGAAAGCTGAAATGGAAAGAACAATTGAACAATGACAAAGAAGGTAATGGAAGAAGAAAACGGAGGACAGAGGAAACTACTACTGATAATGAGTGTCCCCCTATCTGTCTTACTTACCCAGGGGAATCTTTAGAGCATAAGAATATCCACTTTGGTGCATGTGAAACAAGGGAATCTGATGAAGATATATCAATAATATGGAGCAGGACAATTGCAATAAGAGCTGAAAGCTACTGTTTGTCAAACTCTAAGGAAAGTTCACCTGCATTTGATGAAACTACATCCTTTGAGGATGGATCAAATCATGTAGCTGAAAACAGAGAAGTTGAATGCAGCAATTCTCATGCTACTACTAGTAAGCACCACAGGGAAAAGCAAAATGGATATGCAAGTTGTCTAAAGTCTTTCAAGTATTGTTATAGCCGCCGTAGAAAACAAGTATGTGTTGGCAATGGCTTGTCTGGAGAGATCCCTTCTGTGGTATCATTTCCAGTAAAATCTTCCGTTTTGCATTCCAGTACAGTTTGTTGAATTGTAGGGGAATAGTTACTCAGAACCATGACACGCTTGTTTTATGCACATATTTATGGTTGTGAAAATTGGTGCATAGCGTTCTGTTGTTGGAGGGAAGTGTCACAAATTCATCTGAGGAAGCTTAAACCCAAAGTGCTTGGGTATAATATCAGAATTATAAATTTTTCCCAGAAGCTTGAAAGAGAATTGACTTGAGGTTCAATGTCATGGATACAAATAATAAGGAGATTTTGCTGAATGTTTGTTCATGTCGCTTGAAGAGCATTCTCCATGTAGATGAGAGGAGCAAACTTACTATTTTGGTACTAGGGAGCCTCTCTTTAAATCAGGATTCACCATTAGCCTCAGCACAGTGCTTAAGCATGCCTGCAATCAAGAATTTTAAGGAACTTGATGTATAGATTTTGTCTTTTATTTTGGAGCAAATGCAAATAATGGGCCTCATCTTAAATCAGGATTCACCATTCACATATTTATGGTTGTGAAAATTGGTGCATAGCGTTCTGTTGTTGGAGGGAAGTGTCACAAATTCATCTGAGGAAGCTTAAACCCAAAGTGCTTGGGTATAATATCAGAATTATAAATTTTTCCCAGAAGCTTGTAAGATAATTGACTGAGGTTCAATGTCATGGATACAAATAATAAGGAGATTTTGCTGAATGTTTGTTCATGTCGCTTGAAGAGCATTCTCCATGTAGATGAGAGGAGCAAACTTACTATTTTGGTACTAGGGAGCCTCTCTTTAAATCAGGATTCACCATTAGCCTCAGCACAGTGCTTAAGAATGCTTGCAATCAAGAATTTTTAAGGAACTTGATGTATAGATTTTGTCTTTTATTTTGGAGCAAATGCAAATAATGGGCCTCATCTTAAATCAGGATTCACCATTAGCCTCAGCACAGTGCTTAAGCATGCGTGCAATCAAGAATTTTTAAGGAACTTGATGTATAGATTGTCTTTTATTTTGGGAGCAAATGCAAATAATGGGGCAAGGTCATGTAAAATCCTCATCCAACTAAAATGCATCCCATGGTGCTTTATATTTTTTGAACATAGAACTTGTGAAAAACTTACTAGGAAACTATTTGTTCATTCAGGTGGTTCATGGTAAGGTTTGCCATTAATTATTTTAATTTTTTTAAAGTTTTCCAATTCTTTCCTTGATTTCTGTTATTTGTATGCTGCCACTTCAAGGGTTCAACGCTTTATCTGCTAACAGTCTTAATAATATAAAGACCATTATCCTTAACGGAGTTGCAATTTAAGGACAATATCAAAGGTAATAAAAAACAGTTATGAAACTAAAGACTACAACAGGAGTAAGGGATCGATGAAGAAATGCAAATAACCATAACCGACTGATCAAACTTAGATCTGTCTAATTGATTCAGAAGCCAAGACCCTGTTATATATAATATCTGGGAAAGCTGTCAGAGTCTGAGATAAATGATTATCCTGATGTTTGGACAAGTAAAGCATGATCGATCAGATTTTTATGTTCTGAATTATAACCCTGCAACAACTTATACAGAAAAAGATGAAGCTGAAGATAAATAAATCTGAAAGCTGAGCGGAATCATCCGAGACTAGAAATACTGAGTAAGAAGATTCACATTTAAAGAAAAACCTGAAATTGAAATCTCAAATGCTACAAATGCTGAAAGTATGATCTGCTACCCTAGTTCTGAAAATTTGTTTCCGATATTAATTGAACCACTGCAGTGAAAATTTTACTAGAATTGAATCATCTATAGTACAGGCAGTGAGGCTTCCCTAAATTTCTGTGAACCTTCTCTACTTTTGATTATTATAACAGACCCTTGGGTGGTGGGACAAAGGTTGGACTGCTGCTCCTTTTCAAGCACGTTGTTACCAATCCAAATCCTTTCATCTTCTGCAGCTAGTAGTTCTCTCCACATTGACCAGGACTTTGTTGGAAAAATCTTACGACTTTCCAGACCCTCTGAAAAAAGGTTTGATCCAAAAATTCCATAAATGTCTGCAGGTATTACAGGCCTGAACTTTGATTGTTTCCACTAATTGGGTTGCTAAAGACACTACTCATCTTCAGGGTTGTATAGATCTACAATTTCTCGGGTGTTTGAACTACTGTTCCATACAAACATGACCTTAAGGGTCAAACGCACATCCTGGAAGTTCCTTAAGGGTCAAACGCACATCCTGGAAGTTTGTGATGTTTTAGAGATAGGGGACGGGGGCATTGGTTTTCTTGAATATTTTTTAAATGTAAGTACCTAGAATGTGCATGGATCAAAATTTGGAGTCGAATCCCTGATGGCAAGAACAATGGCAACCAGTTTTGACATCCAAGATGATTCCTCTAACCTCTGACATGTCGTTTGACATGCACGTCCTGGAAGTTTGTGATGTTTTGAGAATTGGGGACATGGACATGGGTTTTTTTGATTCTTTTTGAAGTTAAGTACCCATAATGTGTACAGGTGAAAATTTGGAGTCCAGTAATGGCCGATACCTTCAAAATCCTCTAATGGCAAGGAAAGTGGCAACCAATTTTTAGATCCAAGATAATCCCTGCAGCCTCCATCTGGCATGCAAGTTCTGGAAGTTATGATGTTTTAGGAATAGGGGACAGGGGCATGTGTTTTTTGAATACTTTGAAATTTAAGTACCCAGAATGTGTACGGATCACAATTTGGAATCTACTGATGGCCAACGCCTTCAAAATCCCCTTATGGCAAGGAAAGTGGCAACCAATTTTGACGTCCAAGACAATCCCTTTTACCTCCATTTGACATGTCCTTTGACCTTCCTTAGTGTATCTTCCACCTTTACCCACTCTTTCTGATAGTTGACGTATGCATTTCCCCATTTGAGAGGAAACTGTTCGTTATGGGTCAGCGACAGGTATGCAATTGCTGCAGTGATCTTGTAATTGCCACAACCCTTGGTGAATTTATTGCAGTGATTTGGCCTTTGCACCTTTTTTGCTTTGTGACTTTTTTGTTATTAGTTATTTTTGTCATTGCATATTAAATCTTTTAACATTTGATGTATTGTACTGTTATTATTGATCCTATTTTTTAATTTTAATTTTAATTTGTTTGTTAAACCCTTTTGGTTAATAACCCTTATGATTAATGTACTGATATTTGTTTAATCAGTATTAAACTATGATTTCATCACAGTGAGTGATTGGGATGATGCTGATCCTATTCTTGGTTGTGCTTGTGCTTTATCTAAAATAGTTATGAATTTAAATAATTATGAAATGTCGATGCATGCTAGTATTCATGTAGAAATTATAGCATGTTTCTATATTGTTTTGATTTCTGCGTAGGGTAAATTGTGTGTTGGAATAAACATTGATTGTTACCACGTGTCCTCTTATGACCCTATTACTCATCACCCTTTTCTAGTTTGGGTGCTTCTTGATATTTGATGTTATCTTGCCTGCCTAAAAATAATATGATGCGACTCTTTTAAGTGTTAATTTAATTGATTTGATGGTAAACGAAAAAAACCATTAAAACGCGAGATAGTAATTATATTAGATAATGTAGTGCCTTCCATGATTCATCCTTTATGATGGGTTATGTTAGATATTGGTGGACTCTTTATATGCCCTTGATACTCTTTGCTTCTTGTTTGACTTTTTATATTGATATACTCTTTGATATTAGTGGATTCATTATGATTATAATGATGATGATGATGATGATTGTATACTCTGGATTAATTATGATGTTACAGTTTATGTTTGGTTAACGAGTGTTTATTCATTATCTAGTAAATTGGGTTTATATTTATTAATTATGATGATTTTTCAAGTACTAACCCTTATTTCGTGATTAAATTAGATGTGGATGATATTGATGTTATTTAATCTTTGCTATACTGTCTTACTATTGTGGATGTGAAAGGGACAATGTCACATCACTCATATATGAGTGGGGTGTGATGTTGTGATTCTCTTTCACATGCTTGTGTATCTTATGTTTATATATATGTTGCGTATAGACATTTAGTGTTATGCAAGATGCAGGTACTAGGCATCGACTCCACCTGGTTTCACAGGTTTGAGCGTGCCTTTAATCTCAATGGCAGTTAATCGAAGATGACACTAAGACTTTACCACATCTTAATCTTAGCCAGTGTTCTATGTGACTTTTAGTGTTTTTGGTCTAGAGTTGTCTTGTTAGGATTGAGTGGTTTTATATATGTTGTATTTATTTAATCTCTTTTATGGTTTTGGTGTTATACGTAGTTTTTTTTTTTTTAATGGGTAGTGCTATCTTTTATGGGGATAGCTCCCTATATTACTCCATAAAATTTACATATAGTTTTCAGTCACATTACAATACTAGCAGAATTTCAAACCGGCTACAGATTCAACCCAAGACCCGACTCCAAAAATTACCCTATCCCTACCTAGACTCGACACAGTATTCAGTTGACACATACCACCACCATTAGCAAAAATCACCCATTACCCATTCCTCAGGAAGTGTAGCAGTTGCGATATCAACTCTCCCAAGTTGAAGAGAGTATCTGAAGATGCCTTTGTCAGCCACCAATCCTCTGCACACTTAAGCTGTTTGAATTCTGTCAAATAATCATTCAATACCCCGTCCGTCTCTGAAAATCGACCATGCTTCCTTAACAAATTTCCTCTTTCTCCTCTTCACAACTCTCTGCGCCCTTTCCTCCCTCTCTTCATCAATGTCATTCAGAATCTCCACACATCTCTCCTTCGATTCCAGTATATCCACAATCGACACTAACACAACTTTGTAGATGAAGCCATCCCATCAATGCCTCTCCAGATTCAGAGAAGTGTCCATTTCCAAAATCGCCTCATAAATATCCTCATCTGCATTAAACAGAGTGATACGCTGATGCTCAAGTGTCTCTTCACAGTTCATGCACAAAATCCCTGCAAACAGAGTCATCTTGTATTGACAAGTTTGCTTTCTTTCTCCTAGAGTTGTCAAAATCTATTCAACAGATCTCCACATATAGTTTCCCGTCGCTTCTAGAACTTACTAAGGCGGTCTCCACAATCTAAAAGCGTATAAGATCCCGAGTCAAGGAAATCTTGTTCAAATCTTGTTTAGATCTCATATCCCTGCTATTTTTGTGCTTGCCATCGTCTCTGAGTTGTCTTGTCCTTCTGGAAATTGTCACCTTAATCTTCAAATGCCTATCTTCCTCTCCCCGTGACTAGGCAAATCGTGTTATATTGTTTTATCTAATGGTAATCAAAAACTTTGAACCCTTGTCTGCAATACATGTCTGGATTTTTGATCTTCCAGTATACTTTTAGTTCCTTATGAAAAGAAGTGTTGGTCACCTCATGTGTCACATACAATGTCTTCCCTTAACCTATACCTTGTCGAGGACTTCAAGGAACGTCTTTTCTGATGGCTTCCATTAATTCTTGTGAAACATCATCTAGCCTGATCGAGCATAACTGATTCTCCCCTTCAACTCCCATATTCGCCAGGAGATCTGCCACTCTATTACCCTCTATATAGGTGTGGATAGTTTCAAAAACACCAATGCGAGCCAACAAGCTATTGATGCAAGGCAACCATTTGTTTAATTGTGAAATGAGGATTGTATCACGTTGTTAATGATGACTTGGGAATCTCCTTCTAAGATGACCTCGGAGATATTCTCCTTTACACACATGCTCAAACTTGCCTCCAATGCTCTGATTTTCGCTTCATTATTTGAAATTTCTCCTGACTTACCATACACTCCACAAATCAAACTCCCATTCTCATCTCTAAGTATTGGCTTGAAGCCAACCCTCCCAGGATTTCCTTTACTGGCACCATCAAAATTAAGTTTCACCCAATCTTTTGGTGGCGTAGTCCATTTAATCTGACTCCTGTCCACTTGTCTCTTGGACGAGAAACCGGGCCCTATATCTTTCAAAGACCACTTTGTCTCCATGTACCTATCCCAATTATTATATCTATAAGTCTTCCTCTTAGACTTTATACCAAATATGACTTCCTCTATGGCTACCTTAATTTTTGAAATAAGTTGCTCGATAGAGAGACTGACTTCTTTGAAGATTCTCCTATTTCTCTCCTTCCAAATATGCCATGGCACCATAGTCGGTCCTATCAGCCAAATGTCTCCCCATTTAGATTTGACCATCTGAGGCCAAGACAATAGAAAAACTTTCAATCCTTCATTCCTGACAGTATACAAGTTCACCATGTCAAACAACCAATCCCAACACATGTTGGCATAGGGACAACTGTACAACAAGTGATTCGTTGTCTCTTCCTCTCCTTTGCACATTACATATTGACTGGGTCCAACAATGCCAATGATCTTCAACCTACTCCCAGTAAGTACCCTGTCATGAAGGGCAATCCAAAGAAAGGCTCCAACTTTAGGAAGAGCTCTATTATTCCAACACAACTTGTGCGGCCAAATAGTGTCCCTCAGTCTATGTCTTTGAATTTCATAGCCAAGCTTTACACTGTACTCCCTTGATTTGGCAGCACACCAGAAAAGAGTGTCTTCCTCCTCTGACACCAGGATCGTCCTACACCTTAAAATTCCTTCCAGTTTGGAACAAAGCTCCTTTCTCCCTATCCCTATATTCTTCCACCTGACCCTGTCTCCCCTTAGTCCCCCTCCTTCAAAATATCGATCCACTCTGTCCACCATAACATTTACCACATCATTCACCTAGTTCTGGTCTTCGAACATCTCCCTGAGAGGTTTCTCACCTTCCCATGAGTCATCCCAAGATTTTGCCTTCCGCCCATTCTGTTGGCTCCCAAATCAACAGATTGGATAGGTTCTAAAGAAATGCCAACTCCTATGATCAAACCCTCCAATTGACTTGGCCAACTTATAGAGTGAACCTATTTGGTTGCTAACTCTCTCACTTTAGGCTCTGCAGGACCTAGGCGGGTATACCTATTCACCAGTTGTTTTTTAATGACCAGTGCTTTTTATAGCAGATTAAGTATCTTGATCTGGTTTCCTCCTATCTCAGAATGGCATAAGTTCCTAGGATGGAGATATAGCAGATGAGTTCAAGATTGTTGTTGTAGAAGCTATTCGATCTATGTTTCCTACTTAGTTACTCCTATTGCTTTGAAATGACATATGATGAATATGGTGATAAGTGTAATTTGTAAATAGCCAGTGCCTTCTTCGCTGTATGGGCTACAGAGTCATTATATCTTCTTTAGGACTTACTGTGCGAACTTGTGAGACAGTTTTTAAACCCACCTCTTTATGGATCTGTCGGTTATTATTTCTTATGAGATCAATTGAATGCCTATATCATAAGTTGCTTGAATGAATTTAACCCTACCTTTAAGGGACCATTCAAGTAAGCACTGCAAAGAACAATTACAATTTGCAAGCAGAACTTTTATTTCAACCTTATAACATACAACATAAGTTTCATTCAAAGAATATGAATAACCTTATCTCCTTTAGATAATATCACAAGCGACTGCCAATAACAAAATGAAATAATCCACAACACATACGCAAAGAAAAACGACTGATCATAGTATGTATTCCATCAAAATTTGTATAACAGAAAACTTACAGGCTGTCATACATTGCTGTTTTGTTTCAACGATATCTCTTCTCAATATTACAAAAACCTCTCTCATATATATATGAGAGCAAAAGTTATTTATGAAAAGACATGTCTTTTCAAAACACTAATTGTTAATTTTGAACATTCCTAACAAACTTAAGTAAAAAGAGATTAAGAATTCCTAAATGATGAATATAATCATCCTCTTTAAAAGTCTTGATCTTAATACTCCGTTTCTTCAATTCTTCTCCTCGTGAAAGGTATTTGAATATCATCTGGTTGACAGTAGGGGCCATGTCTTTGCTTCGATCCAACCTTGATAGAGCCCGATCCTTGATGCTCACAAGTTCATTCCGCAAATCTTCCATAGACATTACTCCTCCTTTATAAATCGAGGGCATTCCAATAGGGCTCCCATCATCCAATTCTTTAAGATCTCCTTTTAGCATATCTTCGAATTTAACATGATCTTCTATATATGAAGTCCCTTTAGCTTTCTCCTCTTGCGTCGTCACATCAATACTGTTTATCACTTCATGCAATCGTGTTTTTAACCTTTCATGCTCTCTTAATGCCTTAATGGTTCCAGTGTACACCCTCCAATAATGTTCGACATGTATAAGCATGGTGTTGAATCGGTGTTCAATGATATCATTAACCAATTTATCCATCTTTTGCTGGATATCATTTACTTGTTTGGTAGCCTTATCCGCTTGATACTTCCAATACAGAACATCAGAAACATCATCCAAGCTCTGCCCTGTGGGATATGAGGTATATTCGCTTAAAGGAGTTCCTGTCTCAAGTTGTAATATCTTCGTTTGTAACTTTTGATTCTCCTCTTTAGATCTTTCATATAAGCCCTTATAGGTAATGTTTTCCCTGACCAAAAACTCTGTCTGATCCAAATTTAATTTGGCTACATCCAAGTTCAATTTTGCAGTGACCCTAGGGTCAGTCTTTCCAACCTGATGAATCATAAGGTGCCCAAAGGTTTCTTCAACATCCACAATAATTGGTCTTTTTCCTTTCGGATACAGTGCCCATTGTAGGAGAGCTTTTTGATCAGGATCATATTCAGAACCTAGGAACAATTTATCTATTTCTTGAGGCAACACTTGTTGATTCAAGTCCCGCTTCTTCAAGAATCCATCAAACAGAAGTGTTGAATTTATGTCCCAACCAGAAAAGATGATAACACCAGCCTCTTTTAATATTTTCCTCCCTTTCTCAGGGGTCATATCTTTCATGAGGGTATTGATTTCATCCTGTAGCCTTTTCATCTGTTCTTCTTCTGGTCTCCCAGCCATACTTCGTTTCACATGAGCCCCTTTATACTGGTACAAGAATGAAAGGAATTCCTTTGAAGAAGCGAATCCGTCATCAGCAACAAAGTCCTCATGCTCTGTCATCCTTAGATCAACTACATCTTTAATATTGAATTCACCAGTGTCCACATCTACCTCTGCTTCAAAACCAGGGGGATAATTTTCTCTTGGGGAGTCAGCATGGATGCTACTAGCAGCAGATTTTGGTGACATGTGAGCCAATGGTTGACTATCCTTTTCAGTGTTGATAAAATGGAGGAACTGTGGGGGGACTCTATGCATAATCTCTACCTCATGTTGAAGTAGTTTTTTGGCTATTTCCAAAGGATCTTGGAGGTTTCCAAGTAGGTCTCCATCCACCATCCCCCTTGCTCTTTTCCATTTGAAGGCTTCCCAAGTCATTTCGCTTCTTTCTCTCAAAACCTTGGCCTCTTCCCTTTCAAGGTTCTTGATTAAATCATCTGGCATTTTAGCCACATGTATTCCGGCTTTTAGTTTCTGTGATGCCCTTGCAGCTTTTATATATCCCTCAGGATCAAAGTTCTCTCTAGGATCACCCAGAGTCATGCCATAATAATCTAATTTGTTTTGAAGTAAATGATAGCTTTTGGAACTTTTAATAATAAAATCAAAAAACACCAATAACCCTGGCACAATGGATTGTTTACCAAAATCCGTAAGATGTTTGGCACTAACAACAGATAATTGTCTCACAATCTCTACGCTAGCCACCCTGTTTGGTACTGTAATTGGAAGCATGTATGGCTTTCCTTCATACCCAAATACCCTAATTTCTGTGTGATTACGGTGGCAATACCAGTCACCCCAGTTGTGATCAATCTGAGACTCTGGAGAGAAGTCTTTTGGCCTGAGGAATTTCTTAATTTTAGGAGACAGAGTATAATCTCTATGTTGTCCAAAGGCCGCACTAAGAGGTTTCACAAAATATTCCTGAAAGTGCCAGTATTGGTTGTTTATGAATCTTTGATCCCATGCAGAAACCCACAACTAAACTGGTTTCTTCAAACCATTCTTATCATAAGCTCTGATGCTGAAATCGTCTGACCAGAAATTGATTTCTTGTCCACAATAAAGAATGATGTGCATCAATAAAGAATACAACGAGAAATGGACATTTACAAGGTCTCCTTTCAACTTTTCCAACCCATGATTTAGGGCTTCTGCAACATAAGTGGCATAGTCAAATGACCTAGGGTCTTTCGATTGTAAATCAGCACACAGAACCATAACCCCAATATCCATGAGAGGATGAGCCTCTAAGTCTAATACTTGGGCTGCAGCATAGTATGTATACTTAAAATACGGATGGAATTGGTTGACATCAAATGGCACCTTGTCATTTTTACTGAATGGAACAAAGGACCCTCCTACTTTTGGCCGGTGAATGGGTAATCTCCATGTCCTGTAGATGTCCTCCAAATTAAAGAATTCTCGCGAAAGTTTCTGTATATCAATTCTCTCTTCTACTTCCCAGTCTAGATCAAATACCATATCAATAGTCTGTTTGTTAATCACCACCAAGGGATTCTCTCGGTAGTCGCATATGGTTTTGGTTTTCGGATCATAGCAATCTACCAGAGCTTTCATTAATTCAACATCCACAAATACATTCGGGACTACCAATTTCCCTAAGTTTTTCTTCCACAGGTTACTTATGGGCTCAGGAGCATCCCTTCTCTTGTAACTAAATAGGAACAACTCATGTCCTCTGATTTCAGTCCATATGTCTCCTAGATGTTCAAATCTATCTTCCAACCCTTCTTCTTCACTCTTGATCTTTTTGGACCTCACACTGGATGTCGGGCACTGGTCTAGCAAATCCTGAGTCAAAGCTCTACCGTCCTTTTTCTGTCGTTTGGGCTTCTCCTCAGGGTTTAATTCTTTCCCTTTCCTACTCTTTTTAGAAGAAGAAGAAGGTTCCATAATTTTAATTAGTACGAGAAATCACACTTACTTGGAGAACTGTCGAGCTCTTCTGATTGTCGCTTACGAACTTCAGCAAACTCCTTGTAATTTTCCATCTCTTGGCATCAATCTGGTTCTTATGAAAATTCGATCAATTCAGCTGTAATTGTATGGGCAACTTGTGCACAGTTAATATCTCTGCGTTTATAACGGCTATTCAAATGTTTAAACTTAATTGCAGATGTGACATTCTCCACTTGGGCTTTTAACTCCTTCGTGGGAAGTGCTGTTCAACTGAAATGATCGTGAATCGAGTTTTCGATGAAACCCTTGTCTTCGGCTGAATACTTTGATCTTTCATCGAAAGTTCACTTTCATCGATATCACCTTATTGGCGAATGGCCTATGTCGAAAAACCATTTTCTAGTCTCCTCGAAATCATCTTTTATTCGACGAACTTTCCTTCGATGAGTCATTCGTGAGTTTCATCGAAATCATATTTCGATGAGTTATGTTCTTCGGTGAAAGTTTATGCAAGCCCTCCGAAAGCCCTTTTTCTTCGATGTCCTTTTTATCGATAAAACCCCTCTGTTTTTGTTCGATATAATGTTATTGATGAGATTTGATTTTCGATGAATGTTTTTTAAGTTTCTTCGATAGTTGTATTTCCTCGACTTCACCTTTTGCTTTTTGCTTTTCACTTTTCGATGAAACCGGAGTATCGATGAGCGGCTTCTTTTATTTATCGAAAGAGATATTCTGCCGAAGACATCTTACATAGTGTTTTACACGTCATGTTCCATTTCGATGAAAGTATTCTTTCGGTGAAACTCCTTTCGAGATGCTCGACATGATATTTTGGCCGATGATCTTTTAGTTTTTTTCACGCCTATGGGAAGATTTTTTTATTTCAAATATAGTGTTCAACACATTCCTTACTTGCCAAGATAGATGTTCAGTGATGATGTTTCTACTTTCCCACAAAAAATTTCAAACAACTGATCCCTTATTTGCATTTGCCACAGTAAATATTCTCTCTGGCTCCTTTGAATCTAAATATTTGCTCCTAAACAATCTGCACCAGAGTCTCTCTGGAAATTTATACATTTTCCAGGCTAATTTTGCTCCTAATGCAAGGTTTTGAAGATCCATTTTCCTCAACCCTGCCCCTCCTTCCTTAATCAGGCAAGCGGTCTCCCAATTGATCAGTGGGATTCTTCTTACCTCCTTCGCCCCTTCCCAAATGAATTTTTTGAGCATCCCATCTAGCTTCTTACTAGTCGCATAAGACATCCTAAAGCATGACATACTGTAAATGGGGATGGCCGATAATACCGATCTAATCATTGTTAAGCTCCCTGCTTGAGATAGCCATCTATTTTTCCACTGCTCTAATTTGACCTTGCGTTTGTTAAGCACGTCCTCTCAGATCTGGTTTTGTCTGCTACCCGAGTTGATATTGACTCCCAAATACTTGAAAGGGAGTGCTCCAATTTGATATTCCAACAGGCGAGCAATCTTAACCTGGACCTGTCTGTTAGTGTTCGAGAAATAAACTTGTGATTTCTTTTTATTCATTATCTGCCCACAGGCCTTTGAGTACTCCTCCAGTATGAACTTAATCGTTGAAGCCTCCTGCATAGTGGCTTCCTCAAATAGCAACGTGTCATCAGCAAATTGGGAATGAGTGATGGGCTCAAACTGGGAATGTACAGAAATCCCTTTCCACCTACCCGATCTTCATATCCTTCTGATCCTACTACCTAACACTTCCACCATCAAAACAAATAGAGATGGGGACAAGGGATCTCCTTGCCTTGATCCATTAGTAGCATCAAAGAAACCACAAACCGATCCATTAACTAGAAGGGAAAAACTGACAGAAGAAATACAAAATTTGATATACTCTATCCACTTACTATCGAAACCCATACAAACAAGAACTTGTAATAGAAAATTCCAAATAACTCTTATCACATGCTTTCGACACATCAAGCTTGATCGCCATACCTTTCGTCTTCTCTTTGTGCATGGAATGAATCACCTCCGATACCAATATGATACTTTCCCCAATCTTTCTGCCTGGAGTAAAACCATTATGATTATCAACAACTAGTTTAGGCAAAATCTGTTTGAGCCTGTTTGCCATTGCTTTGGAATAATCTTGTATATCGTGTTGCAGAGGGATATAGGTCGATAATCCATCATCGATTCACACTCTTGTTTCTTTGGTATAAGCACAATCATGGTATGATTCATCACCCTCACAAACCTCTTTTTATTTCCAAATTCTTCAACTATTGCCCAGATATCATTACCCATGAAATCCCAACAGGATTGAAATACTACGATCATAAAACCATCAGGATCGGGAGCTTTGTGTGGATGGAAGGTGAAGGTTGCCTCTTTCACCTCCCTTTTCGAAAAAGGGGCCACAAGCATCATATTATCTTCTGGGGAGACCAATGTATCAATAGTCTCAGTGATGAGCGGAATGTGATCTTCACTTAGAGGATCTCCTTTCCCCAAAACCTGCAAAAAATGATCTAGGGCTGCCTGCTCAATCTCTTTCCCCGAAGAGCACCAATTGCCTTTCTCATAGTTGATGAAATTTATTTTATTGAAAGTCCTTCTAGACTTGGTGGAGGCATGGAAAAATTTGGTATTGGAATCCCCTTCCGCAATCCATAGCTCTCTGGAATTGTCTTTCCAATAAAGTTCTTCTCTCTTCAGGATTTCCATATATTCTTCTTTCAGTTTGCTTTCTAATGTAAATTCCTCATTTGTCATACTGGCTATCATCACTTTCTCATTGATACTTTCCAATTCTTCTTCTATTCTCAATTTTTTTGCAAATATATTTTTGAAAGACACTTTATTCCAAATTTTAATTGTTTGTTTCATATACTTCATCTTTTTTGCAAAATAAAAACTGGGAGAGCCTGCAAACTTGGTCCCTTCTTCCCACCACCTTTTAAGATTACTTTTAAAGTTAGGATCTCTCCACCACATGTTGAGAAATTTGAAATAACTCCTCTGAATTGTCTTGTCTTGGTCTAAACTTAACAGAACAGGAAGATGATCCAAGCTAGCTTGCAGGATAATGACTGTAGATATAGAGAATTATCCGTTAATCCAATAATCACCCACAAAAAACCCATCCAATCTTTCAGATATCTTTGAAAATTTAATCCTCCTATTTGTCCAAGTATACAATCCATTCCTTGGGATCACATCTGCCACTTTGATAGATTTGATGAAGTTTCTGAAGTCCTCCATGACTTTGGAACTTTTTCTGAGACCACCCAACTTTTCATCTATGTCAAGGATAGCATTAAAATCTCCAGCCACTATAATTCTATCTAGGTTAAGCTGGCCAACATGTTCAATGATCTCACCCCATACTTTCGCCTTCTCCTCCGTTTTATTAGGGCCATATACATTGATTAGGGGAAAATCCGCTATACCACCAATGCTGGAAACCCGACAGATCATCCAATTAGTATTGGAGGCAATTGGAGATATTGAAGTAGATACCGAGTTTCAAAGAACCCCTAGACCCCCCGTTGTGCCTCTAGTCGCTTGAAACATACCATTCCACTTAAAACAAAATTTCAAGAAATCACGGGCCTTATCATCAGATAGCTTGGTCTCTTGAAGCAAAACGATATCAATAGCCATTTTGTCAATCGCTCTATTGACCAAGCGTGTTTTGTTAGGGGCTATAAGGCCCTTGACGTTCCAAGTTAGAATCTTCATCTACCCCCAAGAGAGGAGTTACCTACCTTGGACATCTTTAGGAAATCCAATACACTAACAATACCTTTTTTCCAGATACTCTATCCTCCCTGACTTGCCTCTTTCTCCTACGACCCCTACAACCCTTGGTTCTACCCAATAGGGCATTTGCTGACTGGCTGATGCATCTTGGGTCCACGTTGTCCAGTTCATTTCCTCTGATTTCACTCATTCTTTGACTCTTGAAATAAAGCCTCCGCCCCCCTAGGCTTGTTCTCAATGGTCTTGTCCACTTCTTGTGAGAGCAACACAAAAGAATTGGCTACATAGTCCATTGTAATATGTTGATTCTGTTTTGGAACAAGTACCTGTGGGCGATCATCTCTCCCCAAGCATTGATTTTTGTATACGACAAACAAAGAAGGTTCTAGGAGGTTGTATTATCCTTAACCACTCAATTTTGCTTAGGCCTCCCGACCTGATTACTCTTTGCCCTTCTAACAAACATTTTGCACTTTGCGGCAACATGAAACTTGCTTCTACATCTTTGACAAGGAATAATATCCTTCTCGATCCCAATTTGTTGTCTCCATTTGCCTTCCAAAGTGATAAGAGTGACATGAGATGGAACAGTTTTAACCGCCACAATCCTCAATCTAGCATACGTGTATAAATACTCCTATATTATCTTTTCATCTATTTCTAGCAAGGTGCCCAATGTTCGCCCAAGCTTTTCGAGACTGCTATCCCCCAATATTCGATTGGCAAGTTGCATAGCTCGATCCACAAAGGGCTATCATATACAACTAGAGGAAGGGGATCAAAATTAGATTGCCAGGGTTGAATGTATAAAGGATTATCTTCCACAAACCAATTCTCTTGGTGCAGAACTCTGTTTCTTTCAGAGCCTTTTGCAAACACAACCACAAAAAAGCCTCTGGGTAAAAACTTCACCACCAATCCCATACCCCATTGTTTGGCAATCCAATCTTTAATGCAAGCTCTCAACTTCTTTGGTTCCACAATCTTGCAAATGACCGCACGCTCTTCCCATAATGCTCGATCTTCCTCCGTTTCACTGGAAATGTCGATTTCAGGGTCTGCTTCCCTCTCATTGATCCCCACAGACTCCTTGCAGTCATCCCTAAGGATGCCAGTAGAATGTAACTGATTTTGCAGAGGGGGGTTCCTTGCTCTCTCCATTTAAAAAAAAAATGTTATACGTAGTTGTTAAATAATAAATAAATTATAATATGTACCTTAGGTATGAGTGATTAATTATGTGGGGGTTTATTAACTGGGTCTCATATTATATTATTGTATGGATTGTGTCTTAGGGATTATATTATTTAGCATTTATATTTATGTGGTAATTATTAATTTATATGTAGTTGTGAGAGATGTTAATTAGTAATTGATTTTAAATTGCCATTTCATTTATTTGATTTGAGCGATCTCTTGTTCGAATTGCGGTTCCTAATTTGGTCCCCAATGCAAGAGGAAAGTCTTGTTTTGCGTTCGAGTGTGATTTGGGAATTAATGGAGAGTCACTTTGGTAATTTTGGGAGGTTGTTTTGTGTGGGTGGTTTTTTGGGAGGATTGAAGAAGATTTATTTGGATCTGCATGTGTTGGGAGTGAGTTTTGATAAGGATTTGCTAGGAGAATTCGTGAAGGTTTGTAAGGGGGCTTTGAGGATTTGCTTTTGAGGCTTGGTTGCGTTTTGAATTGCATTTCGGAGGCTTTCTAGTTTGTGTTGAGTCATCGTTCGAGTGGAGGAGTTGTTTGTGTGGGGTTTGCTTGTTCTTTGATTTCATTGTCCATTTTGCTTCAATTTCCATGTTGGATTCTTATGCTCATTTGATTTTATGAATTTAAATGAATTCTAGTTTTGAAAATATTGCATTCTTTATGTCTTTGATGTCATGTTTTCATTATGGAAAGATATTGCATTTATTGTTGTTAGATTGATTGTTTATTGGAATAGGTGTTGTCTATATTGCTTAATTTTGGACTGTTTTTAGAGTTTTGCTTCTTGGAGTTTTGTTTTCATCTTGGGTGTGATCAAATTACATTTATGAGTGGGAAACTCACCCCTCTCAAATGGAATTGAGTCAATTTTTGCAATTTTAGTTGTTTGTTGGTCCTGATTTGAGCCCAAGGTTGATTTTGGGTCCCAGTCTTGCTTTTGTCACAAAAGCACATAAACAGTGTAAATGCGCCATTTTATCTTGCATATGTGTCATTTATGGTTCATAAGTGCTGAAAGATGTTGTAAAATGGCAGTTTTATGAAACATATGCGTAGTTTCATAGTTTTTGGTTTCTGGGTTGGGTTTTGGACCCTGTTTGATTCTAGTTTACTTCTAGAGGCTTGTTGGGGATTTGTTCTCGGTTTTTTCAATTTTGGGGGGTTTGTACGGTCTGATTGGTGTTGGTTTCATTATTTCTTATGTTCACTTATGCTTGGTTGTTTAGTTGTTATATTGCATTGTCTTGGATGTGTCTTCATTGGTGTACTCGATTGGAATGACTAGGAAGGCTTTGAGTTTGTATTCGATTCAATTTTGATCCGATTTATGTATGGATATTTGGATTTGGATTAGTGATCATAGGTCCAATCCCATGCTTTGATGACTATGAATTAGTGGTTGTGCATATGTTGTTGATTCAAGACTTAACCCCTTTGTTGATTGAGGTCTTATGGAAGTCCTATTTCAATTTTTGAGATCTTTACTTATGAGATGGGATTGTGATGATTTGTTATGTGTACAATGGTTGTTATGAGGTTGTTGTGATCTTTGTTGTACCCATAGGTTAGTGGTGTTTATGTGCAAGTTGGGGGGAGTGGCTCTCAAGTGGGTGTTGAGCCCTAAAGTGGCTGCTAGGGAATCTTATTGAGAGTTGGATTAATCAAGTGATTACATTAAATTAAATGAATTAAGGGATGGGTAAAACACATATTAATAAGATAGTTGTTTGTGCCCCTCTCACAAACTGGAGTGCTCATTTAGACTTGGGATGAGAATTGGAAGGCATTTATGGTAGATCGAACTTCCTTGATTCCATGGAAGGATTGCTTGTTTCCACATGTGTAATCAAATGGACGTCAGGGTTTGGAGTTTGGAGAGGGTCAGACCACCAGGGAAATTGATGTTGATGCCATGTGATGACATTCTACCCTAGTTGTAGCCTATTACCCTATCTTATGTGGAGTTGTGGAGGCCTCTAGAGATCCCGTGTCATGTGGTGTTTCAATTCGTATGTATGTCCATTCCTTGTGAATACTTGTATTCCCTTGGATGTATAGGTGTTTACCTAGGTCAAGTGAGATGTGTGGGGCCTTATGTCATTCTCTAGAGTATGGAGGGTGGACTTTTTTTGTTCCACATGGTCGAGTGGTTGATGCCTTCTTCCATTGGGAAATCTGGTGTTTTGTTTGTGAGCATGGTGGATAGCTCTTCTCTTCAATTCTAGTCCTATGGTTTAAGATGCATATGTATTCTCTGATGTATTTAAAGATTTAGCTATGTACTTTGTAATTGGATATTATGTATTTGAGTAATGTATCACGTCACTTTTATTGAAAAGATTGATGTAAATCTATAATGAAACAATGCATAAGATGTAAGATGTAATGTAATGATGTTATCATATGTTTAATCAATGTGATGTTGGTATCGGCTATATTTTAGGAACGGATAGACCCATTATGATTGCAAGATTTAATAGCATAGAAGAATTTGGTATTGGTGTTTAAATGAATGTAGGATCTTAGAAGTGATGAATATGTTATATTTCATGGTTATCTTTCTATGTTTTAAATGAGTTCTTTATTATGCCAAGTTTAATGATAAGCCCTTAGTATAAGTAGGGAACGTTTCATGTATCTATATAGTTGTTGCATTATCAATAATGATGTTAGGATACCTTACAGGATGTAAGTTAGATGTTATGAGTCTATTTCCACTTATGCATTAATGTTATGTAATCATGCTAATCTAAATGTATGAATTTCTTTTAAGTTTAATGTGATGTTGTATATTTTAATTTTTTTTATCTCTCAAATGTTTAATTGGTTAGTTATTTATTGTTGTCCTTTGAGGTTTCTTGGCGGGCATTATAGATAACATGATTTTGTCATCTAACTTTGACTACGATGTTAATCATGGTGTTTGAGATTCATAACGCTTAGTGAGTCAAGTGAGTTATGCGACTTTGAATTAAAAACATGAAGAACATAGATAATTTAGTAGGAATATTGAATGTAATGCGATTATTCAAATTAATGTGAACTCCATTTGTTTGTGGTGTTGCGTATGGTCTTGTATTGGCCTTATAATGAGAGTTGAGTGAGTAGTCATGAATGTGAGATCTAGTTCTTGGACAATGGTCTTAAACTGGGGTTGACAATTCATGATGATCTCATTTGGTTGAGACATAGCTACCTCCACTAGCTTGGAGTTCACTATTAGGAGAATAATGTATATTGATATGGGAAATATGTAAATTTATATCTTTAAAGCTCATTGTATATGAGAATTAAAAAGACAACAAGGTAATAATTTTTGTTATTTTTTAAGTTAAAAGGACACAAGATTTCATCCTTTTGTTGGATTTGTAAATAATAAGAATTTTTGAAATGTTAAGTCAACGTCATTAGACTTTTGATTCAATTATAATAAATATACAAGTTGTATTTAGAATGTGATAAAGGAAATATGTCGAGGGATGTAATTAGACCAGATTAAAGAAGAAAATATTCCTTTTTATGTTGGAATGATTAAGGAAGAGACAATGAAATGAAAAGTTTCACTGTTGTCCATTGGTTTGACGAATAGATTGGAATGCTTTAGATGTTTTGCAAAAATGTTAAATAGTTGTTAGAGGAGAATAGGAAGTTTCTTTCCAAAATTTGGGAAAATTTATTAGATTTAAATGATCTAAATGTATGTCTAAAATGTCTTAGTTTTGCAAAAAATTGTTCATTCATATCAATTAATTTTTTTGAACATTTAGGGGTTTTGTTCTTCTTTGTATTAGCTTTTTTTAGAACATTTTGAAATCCTAAATTTCATTAAAAATGAGAATGCTATGGCTGTTCTAGTCTTTGCCTCAAACTACATTAAGATTACGAGTTTCTCATTAATATTAAGGAAGTAAAAATTGATAGGTAAGATTATTTATAATGTTGTCTAAAAAATTGTACTAGCTTGTTTAGGCCCAAAAATATTTTAAGGAATGTTCATATTGTGCCTTTGTCTATTATGTGTTTTGTGTTAAAGGTTGTTAAGAACAATATAAATAGGATCAACAAAGTGGCCTTGGAATTTTTGTTTATGAAATTGATAAATGTTGTCTTGTTTCTGTTTATAATATGTCATGAAGAACTGATTAATCTCTCTCCCCCTCCAACCCTCTCTCTCTTCACCTTGTTGCATTAGAAGGGTAGTGGGTTTAACTGATATGTTTACATTGGAGAATGAATGGAAAGTGCATTATCTCCCTCTATCTCTCTTCGTCTTTATCTTCTTATTGGGATGCATGAGCTCTTAGAAATAAAAGGGATTATACCTAAGTTATTAGAGCTTGAAATATTCACTATGAAGTTTAGTACGCCATGTAAATGTATTCTTATTGTTTATGATCCTTCTCTCCTACTTTATTGCCTTGAAATTATAGATGGTTAGAGTGTAGCTAATGCATTTTCGAATGAATGTAAAATGTTAGTTTTATGTACCCCTCTCTCTCTCTCTCTCTCTCTCTCTCTCTCTCTCATCCTATCTTCTATATAAAATGTGTAGTTGTGAAGTTGTTGAGGTATGGACACGTGTTAAGCAATGTTTTCTTCTTATAAAATCTACTAGTAAATGAAAGAAGTAAGAAGTGTTTGTAGAAAAGGAATTCATTAGTGTGGCTTATTTGTCCTTTCTTGAGAAATGCTTGCATTTGAAATGGTCAATTAACATAGATAATCCCTTCTCTTAGCCTATCTTCTATCTAAAATGTGTAATTGTGAAGTCATTAAGGCATTGACATGTTCTAGGAATTTTTTTTTCTTATCAAATCTACTAGCATATGAAAGGAATAAGGAATGTTTGGAGAAAAATAATTCATTAGTGTGACTTGTCCTTTTTTGATCAATGCTAGGATTTGAAATGGTCAGCATAGATAAATGATATTATGTTATGGAATGGGTTGGCTAGGATAGTAAAAAGGCAGTTTAAATGATTTATACTTATTCAAATTCCCTTATCCAATTATTTCATTGCAAGGTTAAAATGGGTCAATGATCTTACGCCATTTGCTTAATTAGAATAAAAGAGAAATTAAGTTGATGTGTTATGTTGGGAATTTTTTCTTGTCTTTGTTGAATCCTTGTTGAAACAAGAAGGAAACAAATCTCATAGCTAGGGAATGAAACTAATTATTATTGTGATTTCTTGTTTCCCCACATGCAGTTCCGCATCAAAGGTTAAGCTAGAAAACTTATCTTCATACTTGGGTTTGGTAACATGGATTCATGAAGGGTGCATTTGGAATTCTTAAATTACTCATTCTTTTAGTTAGTGTTTGAGGGCATTTCCCTCTTTACATCTAGAACTTTACAAAGTTAGATAACATGCAATATATCACTACTTTTGGCAACACACATGTTGGTGCCATCTCCTCACTCATATTTAATCCTTCCATATTATTAAAAATCACATGGAAATGTGTATTACACATCATTTACTCCTTTGTTGTATCTACGTCCCTTATTGAGTACTTATTGATATGTCTCTTCCACACATATATGGTACTAGGTGGAGTTGCACATGGTGATGGAGCTTATTGCATCATGTTACACTATAATTGTGTGATGCTTTTGGTTTCAAAATAAAATTTGTTGGTTGCATTTTCGTTGAGTTTGTCCATGGTCAATTATGAGAATTACAGTAGTTGCTATTTTCATATGAATTCTTCATGAAGGAAATTCAAGTGCCAAATGATTTTGTTCACGATTAAATATGGGTATTATTAGCTACTAATGTATTTGACCATATATAAATTCAACAAAAAGTGCACTAGTTACTTGGTTGAGTTTATCCATGGTCAAATATGGGTAGTACACTAGCTGCTAGATGGTCAAATATGGGTAGTATACTAGTGCTAGTTGATAGTTTTGTGTAGATTCTTTGTGAAGGAAATATAATTGCCAAATGGAATTTATTTTTGTATTATTCTCTTCATAAGCTTTGTTTCACTTATCCTAAAAACCTTTTCTTTCATAATACCCATGTGGCCTATATGTTTTCTCTTGAATGACCTATTTATGGTTGATAAATTAGGGAAACACAATCATTTCACTATAAGATCTCTTATTACTGCAACTAATTTTTATTTCCATCATTCCCATATATCTTCTAATCAAATTTGAACACATTCAGATAGATCTTTTATTCTTGGAATCTTACCTAGATGGTTATCAACATGAATTAGATAAATAAATGTCTTTGTTGAGGATAAATTACATTAAACTTCACTCTTGGCTTGAAGCATATTACTAAAATGTCAAGATTTTCTTTAAGTTTTTATTTTGATCGGTTAGTCTCTATTTGTTAATTGTTAGAGTATATTTAAATTACAAGTTAGTTAATGAATAGATATATTAACCTTGATATAAGGTCCTAAATGAGGTTTTTCAATTTTATATAATCAAGAGTTATATGTCCTTTCATCTTATGGTATTGATAAAATTTTGTATCTTTCCACCTTGATGGTTTGATATAAAGTTCATAGTGAACAATTTCAAGTAATGGGCTGATGTTTGAATGGATCAATTTTCTTATGCAAGATTCAATTGGTTCTCCAAGATTAGTGTATTTTCATGTTGATGTTTGTGTTCGCTTGAAGATAATTGTAATGTATTCATCACTTATTGTCATTGATGAAACACTCTCACACACGTATATGATTACATTGACTACCGATATAACTTCAATTGGTTTTTACTACCAAATGGTATGTTCAAGGTCTATCTCTAACCGATACTTTGTGTCAACCGGTATGTGCCTAAGAGATAACCTGTGGTAACACTAAGTTGACATCAAAGTGAAGATAAAGGTGAAAATCAAGTGGAAGATTCGTGGACAACGATTCACTAGTTTTATTCCAACCGGTATTGACTGCTCTAACCGGTATCTGATTTTGTGATGTGTTACCAGCATCGATTGTTTGACGGTCAATTTTGTGATGAGTTATGTTTAAATGTCTAGATACACTACACCTAGGAAATTGTGTTCGTATGGCCGACATAAGGTCTGAATGCCTATTTAAAGACATCTTAGTGAAGCATTTCATGCGAGATGAAAAAGAGAGAACATATATAGTAGAGGTGATCTATGCGAATACTTTTGCTGAAGAACGATAAGTGTTTAGATGGAGAGAAGTGTTGAATGTAATTAGAATGATCTGATCAAGCAAGTTTGTGCTACTCAGAATAGATCAAATCTTTCTTGTTGTTTTCGAATCATTACAACAAAACTAAATCCCCTAACCGGGTAAGCTCTAACAAGCTTCATTATACAAATCCTCTAACAAGGTGATCCATTAGTTTGGATTCTAAAATCCTTCAACAAGGTTACTCTTAACAGGGTATAAGCTTCTAATCAAGCTTGGGATCTGTAACAAGATTCACTCCTAGTAGAGCTCTTTGTAAGACCTTAACCGGTCAGTTTTCTATTACTGCAGATAGTTAACTTATGAGTTCCATCTTACTGTGGTTTTTACCTATTTGGGTTTTCCATGTATAAACACTTGTGTTATGGTGGATGTTCTACTTTATGTGGATGTTGTTATTTCATTTTGGATAGCATGTATTTTGTTTAACTGCCTAGTTAAATTCATCTACCGGTTAGTGTTTAAAGTAGTGTTTGATTTGGTGTCACTGATTCACCCCCCCTCAGTGCTTTTCAAGTCCATCAGTTTGGAGAATGTTTGCTATGGGATTTTCATCCATTTTTGTTTCTCTTGCTTTGGGACCTAGCGACGAGAGGCATAAAGAGACTCATAGGCCTTAGAGATGAGATGCAAGCTATATGAAATCTAAAGGCTTTGTTTTTGGACTTTTGAAATGTTATAGTTTTTTTTAGATTTTGGGGTTGTTTCAAATATTTTTGGGATTACTGAGATTAAGAACATGCAAAAGAAAAGGCAACCTAGGATTGTCAAAGGAATGTATAGAACCTAGATAATGAAACTTGATAATGGTTTATTAGTCAAACTCACACTAGATAGATGAGTGTAAGTTCAACAGATAGGAGGATAGACTATACTAACCCAAGATGAAGGCAAAATCAGTGATGAGAAAGATTCAAGGTTGTGACAACAAATGATTAACTCAAGGTTTTGATTAAGACAAATTGATCTAGATGCAAGGAAATTGTGATTAATTCTAAAGATGCGATGCAAATGCAAGGAAATGAACTTAGGTGTGATCCTACTAGTCTGAACTAAGTCTGAATTTGAGTTCAATTTTAGTCAATGTTTTGAAATATTTTAGAACTTTTTTTTCTAAAGCAAGAAGACATTTAACATGCATTAGAAGAAAAAGAGGTTGTTTGACTTGGACTAAAACAACTCCATGATCTAGAGTTCACAAGAGGGGCCTAAAGGAGACCACAAATTCAACTAACTCTACTAGTATAGCATATTAAATTTAATAGACACTCATAAGAAAGCACTTTCTTACTCAAGGTGATAAAGGATACTACTTGATAGAGCGCACTCCACTAAAATACCTATCCATAGGATACACATAGAGGTTTGGTGGCACATTCCCAGTAGCATATGCTTAACAAACATTGTCACACCTTTCCTCTTACCTCGAAGATCCAAATATCTTATGAACCAAAGGATTTCCATTTTACTATAGGTGGTACATGGAGAATATCTATAGGGTACGATCCACACTTTTTGAACTATGAAGTGTGGGATTTGGGCTTCTAATTACAAAAAGGTTTGTAGTAATTATCCAAGGAAAATCTCCACATACAAAAATTCATGAAGCAAGCTACCCAAAGCTTTGACAACCCTTGTAGGTCTAGGGCAGTTGGATACTCAATTTAGATTGCACTCTAGCTATATGCTTCAAATTGGACAAGCTTTCATTTGCTACCCTTTTATATAGCAGATCGAATAGAAATACTGCTCAAGGTCAAACCAAGAGGTGATGAAATCCCCAAGGAAGCCTCTCCTAAAAAAGAAAAGTAGAGTGTTGTTATGTGTTTCTTGTGCACCCCAGATCTGTCAAGTTAAGGGGAGAGGATATGCGCAAAACAGTCCACCCCCAATAAAAGCACAAATGTGAAAAATAAAAAAGATAAGGTTCATTTTAGAGCACCAAATTGAGACGTTTTTCAAATCTATGAAGAAAGAAAATATCATGGAAAAAAAAAAAACTGTGTAATACAACATATTAAAGTAGTAAGTAAAACCTCCTTCCACGCTTTGGCCCTATAACAAGATCGTTAGTAGTATATTTTTCCAAAACCGTAGTCTTGCCTAACTCTAAGAATATGTCATGTTCTATGATTAAGCTTGACAAACGAGCTTGGCCAGCAAACAAGATTAGAAGGGGTTGATTCCTCTTGCACTTCTGGTCCTGCTATACCAAGACAGGTATACCTTGTTTGATGGTTTGACAGATTATATCTTCTCAAAGAATTTTACTTAAATATTCCCTTATTTCAGAGGGAATAAGTTTGAAATAGGCTACTATATATACACTAACTCTTACTCTTATCTCTACTACTATAATGAAATCTACTTCTCCAAAATAACATAACTTGATGAATATGTTGAAAGAGATCAGATCGGTGCCTTCCTCTTGTTGGGCAATGGAGTCTATAATGTTGTCTATACCTTATTCTGATCAATTTCTAAGTTTTTTGGCCCTTGAAATATTTATGGCTTGCATATATGAACAAAATAGTTTTTTATTATTAGATTCTACTTTAATAATCCAAAAGAAATTTTAAAACCACAATGATCTATCTAGATGAGTTTAATTCTGTCTTGCAGAAACTAATTAGAAGAATCACATAGAAACAATGATATGCTTTGATAAACCAACTATATACTTGATATACTAAAACCTCAAGTTGGTGACAATCTCACAATAAATTATCATTGCTATTAACAAAATAATTGGAACGAAAAATAAGATTGAGAATCAACATGTATTCCTCATTATCAAACTAAGAGTTTATGTCATCCGCTTTTATTAGAAAAACTTGTATCTATCTATTATCTATCAGCTTCCTATTAGCCATTTTCGATCTTTGGCTTAGGTTGCCACATAGAGGTCATTTCTCTCACCAAATAATTTTAATGTTTCCATTTAAAAAAAAAAAAAAACCACGCATCTTTTTGGGAGGGAAAGTTTTGTTTTGGAAAAACTCAAGCTTTTTCACCTTGTGAAGGCTCTTTATCCATGCAGCAGAAGAGAAGGGTTTCTGGTTCAAGGAAGGTCTCCTCGTGGCACAAAATCAATAGATGACAGATTATTTTAGAGCCTCAAAGTAAGGGGATAGAACCACGTGGTCAAGGAAAAACAAGTGTCTGTGGCACATTGCAGATTTGGTTGAAATGCATGGTGTGATTCATGGATGCCAGAAAGTTTAATGGAACACCTTGTCTCCACGTTGCATAATCCCTTGCCCTCATATTTTGCCAGGTATGCTAATAGTCTTTCTCAGCGCCATTATATGAGTGTTTTTGTTTGGAGGTTTTTATTATTGCCCCACATGTTGTTTTCAAGGAATGTTGACTGTCAAATTTAAGCGGAAGATGATTATAGACTATCAAAAATATATGGAGATCTTAGTGAAAGTGGCCCAATGCAGGGTTTGTGACAAAATGACTGTGTCATTTCTTTAAGCACGCAGCCTCATGAATATATCAAAGTACAAAGAAAAGGGCAGCTTAGAAGTATATAAAAGGGCTATCATAGGTCTCCATTCAGGATTCATGAGATCAGACTTAAGACAACAATCAAAAAATATAAAACGCCTTCATCAATAATATGGGAGCTTCAAACATAGCCCCTTTCACAGAACACACAAAGCATTTCAAGGGGATTTTCTTTTGCCCATTAGATCGCAGTCCAAGTCAGGGAGATTATAGGTCAAAACAAACAATGAATGTTGAATTCATTCTCAGCATTGGAGACATTATTCAAAAGTTGCATGTAGCTCTTTCAGACAGTTAAGAAAACCGTGAGTGTGGTTGAGGTTTCAGTGATCACAAGCGTTGTTTTCTGAGTAAATGTTTTGTAACATTCACGATAGATGGCTGCAAGTTTGTAGGCTATACAAAGATCAAGTCAAAAAAGCATTTAACTCTTCCAAGGGAATCAGGCAATTGACAATTTTTTTGGAGATTAGAAGCAATGTCAAGAGTGCTGTCAAATTGTCAAGGTATCTAAGACAGGGGCAATGGGGCAATGATGGTAAGCATAAGACACTTCTTTTTAAGTAATGAACATAGAAAGATGTGAGGAAAGAACATCAAAGGATAAATAAGATACTAGGTTACCGGGTTCGCCTCTGGGCCCCCTGGTACGGGTCCGGGTTCGACCGGGTCCGTGGTACGGGTCCGGTTCGACCGGGTCCGTGGTACGGGTCCGGTTCGACTTGGGTTCGAAAAACCCAGAGTGGGTTCGACCCTGGTCGAACCCAGTCGAACCCGGGGTCGAACCCAGTCGAACCTGGGCGGACCCAGTCGAACCTGGGCGGCCCGTAAAGTCAAAAAACAATGCAAATTTAATTTTTGTTTCAATTCCGCCTTGTAAAAAGTGAAAGTTATAACCTTAAAAAGCAGAAAATTAGACGTCTTAAAAAAATAGAAAATTGATGCACGCCATGGAGTTTTGTGTGGGTTTGAAGGTTGTGATTTGGTGTTGGCGGCGGGGGCGTTGCCCCTCGACCCCGCCCTGTACCGGGACAGGGAGCGCGCCCTGGGCGTTGCCCCTCGACCCCGCAAGGGGCTCTGCCCCTTGACCCCGCTGGGGGCGCTGCCCCCAGACCCCCGCAAGGGGCGTTGCCCCTTGACCTCGTTGGGGGCGCTGCCGGCAAAATCCAGGTCCTCAGTTTGAAAAATTAAACTTGGATGTTCTTAGTTTGAATCCATTTAATGATCAAACTTTAAATTGTTGAAAGTTGAAACAATGATACTTGAATATTTTATCATTTTGATATTAGACTTGATGTATATGATGCTGTTATGGTATGATCATGATGCTACGATTACAAGTTTATGTTGGTTTTGTTGTTTTATATGATGCTATGTGACATGCTAATCTTAATTCATGCTTATAGGTTGCATATATATATAATTTACATGTTTTTGTACTAACGAACCCAAACGAACCCAAACCCCTTTTCAAAATTTTGCCGTACCGGCGTACCGGGTTCTTCGAACCCGAACCCGAACCAACAGTCTTAAACAATCATCAATGCCGTGGCCATGAAGAGATTAAATAGTTAAATCTTGAAAATTAATCTTGACATTTAAGGTACAATCAAAGTTCAAATTATAGTGAGCTTAGCCACTATCACAAGAGAAGATCAACAAATAACAATTAGAGAGCAGTTTTAAGACCTCAATCAGTCTTTCCACATGTGCAAATGAACCTAATAAATAAGGCCACAGTTGAGTGGGATTTAAAGCTACTTGAGGACTATTTGAAGTATTTATGAAGGTCTTTATGATCCATTTTTAGCTACATCTACTCCCATGACGTTGAAGGGAAAGGTGAAATTTGTTTCAACAAAGAGAGATGAGTTTTAAAGTAATTGGATGAGTTGTGAAGAACAAAAGTGAACACTGAGAGGGGGGTTGAATCAATGTATTTAAATTTTTTTTAACTACGTGTGTAAGTACTGAAACTGTAAACTAATTAAGAACACACACACACACAAGTCAAACCACAACACATGATGTACAAGGAAAACCCAATGTGGGAAAAACCTCGGTGAGAATAGTTGTTGGAGTCTATTGCTCCAATCCAACCTCACAATAAGCAAATTGTTTACAATATGTTCTGGGCACCAACCCAAGGAGCACCAACTGTTGATAATTCTGAGCACCAACTCAAGGAGCACCAACCCCTAATCCTTTTTTAGCACCTACTCAAGGAGCACCTAGCCAAGGCTCTAAGTACCCACTCAAAAAAATACAATGATTTAAGATTCAATACAATAGAAATCCTTGTTGCAAATGTGTTTTGCAACTCTTATGAATCACACATACTTTGTTGCTATGAGACATTATTCCTTTGATGACTCTATTCTGCCTAATTAACACTGCTCATCAGCACACTCTATTTTTCTGCATACACGCCATCTCAGGAATTTAGTATCTCTCTGTTCTTCTCACACTAACTCCCCTCTAATTCCATAACTCTTCTATTCGTACAAGTACACTACATGTAAAGTCATCTTGCTTTTCCTTATTCTACTCCACCAACTTGTCAGGAGCTGTATTGAATATGCAACATGTGGTACATGAAGATTTGATTCTCTGAAAATCCCTTTTTGCTAGAGATCCATCCATCTTAAATGCATCTTCATAGAATTCTTCTGTGATCAGATTATCCTCTGTTCTAGACTTGCTATTTTTGGTAATCTCAGGTTTGAGAACTTGTTTGATGATCTTCTCGACTCCTGCAAGTGAGTTTCAACTTGCTTTGTAGCTACAGGCATTAAATGTTTCTCCCTCAGAGTGTCAGCCTCAACAACCAGATTGGATCGATCTATGTATGTCGTGTTATTAGGCTCTGACAACTACCCACATGGACCATTCATCCATCTGCATCCACTGTCTGAAAAGATTTGATCTCTTCACTATGGAACATCTCAAGGCGCAATAAGAGATTGCACTCAGGTCGCCATTAATGCATTCTCCATCCTCCTACTCCGATTGGATCGATGACAACCTCATTCAAACTCTTCATCACTGACATCTGTGAATCAGATTTCCTTTTCGACCATCAGGGAACCACATGTCTTCACAATCGGTGTCCAAATCACTTAATCAATTTTAGTCAACTTCCACGTAGATCTCTGTGTCAATAGGGCTACAGATGTGGCATCAAAAACATCTCCGTCAGTCAGCTCTAGAGATACACATCGACCTGAAAATTTGCAATCATGCCTATTTGCTTGAAGATCCTACGCCTTGGAGGGTTTTCTCATCGGGGAAACTCTCTCCGATTTCCTTTGTCTTTGGATTTTGCTCTCCTCTTATTCATTGCTGAGAGTCACACCGATGTCCTTTCATTGCCGTTATCGAGTTGATTTATGTGGTCGGTTGGCCCCAAAAGTTTCTCTCCGATTTGAACATGTCTCACAGATGAAGACCATCTTCCCTTATCTACCATTTTGGGGGTGACAAAATGCTTTCTTGTCAATGAACTTTACATCCTCTATTTGTTGGAGTGACAAACATGGTCAATCTATCCTTCACGATTTCATCCTGATGATCAAAATCCTCTCCGATCTATTTGGCCTCCATGTTTTACGTATCGAGGTGACTCATTCCGCTATACAATCTATATCCCTCTTGTTAGCATGACTTTAACTGTTGATCGAACATCTTTCATCTCACTCCGCTTTCATATCTTACCCCGATGACCGTCCATCGGCCAAAAACTTCCTGATCTTCTCCCTCATCGGTCGGACCACAAAGGTCGGTCTAATAAATTACCGATCATCCCAAAGGTTAATGTTACCCCGATGACCTTCTATGCTAATTTCGTCGGCATGAGTTATGCCGATAGTCTATTCCAAAGTGCCACACGACATCAGCTTGACTCATCCCGATAGATCACCACCTGTGAATATGTGTCAGCATGACACATGAAATCGGAACAACTGTCCTCTGCTCACACCGACGAAGGTCCTCACGCCGATGCAATGATGACCGATAGCACATGGGATGACTCCGATCGATGACGGATCAAAGAATGCTATCAGGATGACATTGGGTCGCGGAATGTGTCATAACAATTTGGAGATGTCAAGCCGATGGGGTGCTATCGGTGTTAGTCAGGCCGATGTCATCATTTAAGAGGCAAACAAGTTACATACCTAGCGACTCTAAGCTCTATTAGAGAAGATTTAGTGCATTGCAACTTATGAGAAGAATACAAACAAGAAGTAGTTCAACATCCTTTGAGTATTTACAACTGTCCCCACCTAGGAGGAAAGAGAGAACTTCTTATAGGCAAAAGGAAACTTTGTTTTATTCCTGAAGATCCAAGTCTACCTCTCCTTCTGCAAGATTCCATACTATTGACACGTCTTTTGTTCCACCAAGAGTTCAAACTACAATGATTCTTGGAGTAAGAAATCAACCTTTTGTTCCATTCAACCAAGGCAACCCATTAAATTTGACTCAACATGATGACATCTTGGTAGCTGCCTTGAAGAGAATTCCATTCTTTATTGGTGAAGACCAAACTGTTGGAATCAAGGAACATTGAGAGGGGGGAGGGATGAATCAATGTTCTGCAATTTTTAACATTCTTAAACTGATTCTTTAACCAGTTAGCATAATTGAATAAAGGTAAAGTGCAAAAACACAAAACAAATAACAACATAATAACACCAAGATTTTTACATGGAAACCCAGTTAAGGGAAAAACCATGGTGGGATTGAGACCCACAATATTAATATACCTTGTTAGAAGTATAATAATATTGCATGAGGGGAATGCACATGCATTCAGGCACACTGCCTAGAGCTCACTACTCAAATTACAATAAGGGCTACAACCCTGAAAGACTCACTACCTTACAAATGCTTATAGATAATAATTGGAATGTCCGAACTGATAAGAGGCATCTACAAATGCCCAAAACAGTTCCGGTTAAGCACAAATCACATAGTTTTATCTGCTTTGCTACACTGCTCTGTTATAATATTCTACTATATTCCGAAGCTCAAATCCTTCACTTGTGCATGTGAAATTGCACACAATCGCTCATACACACCTCACACATAACTACCGATACCAAAAATGATCAAATCAATCATTCTTATATATCCGCATCAACAATTTAGGTCTTCTTCCTGTCGGCCCAAAAACACATAACACACAAATGAAACGTGTTACCCAAGTCAGCTGAATCCGATCCAAAAAAATCATGCAGACCAAAACAATTTATCCAAACGCTTCCCACATGTTGGCTTATCATCCTCTAACACATAAATAATCACCAAAATTACTCCACACGATCCGAACACCGAATCTCCACACATTACTACTGATGAACATTGTTCTACCTGAAAAATCTGTCTATCGGACCTTCCAACTCACTCAACACTCAACATCAGAAGCCATAAACCTGGAATAAGGCATATTACATGTCCACAATGCTTCTTCAAGATCCGTAACAACAAATACTCAACAAAAATGATCCGCCAACCAAAACACTATACACTCTGCCAAATGACTTGTTCTATCTCATTGGACATCACCAGACCTCAATCAATCTTCCGGTATGAATGAATTATGAACCATAGATGGCATATCTGACATTAGTTGCTATCAATGAGAACATCTGAACATCAAATCAATGCAATTTCTCTTGCCAACAATATCCCCCTTTGGCATTGATGACAACACTTAGTGAAAATGACTAAGTGTCGGACCAAAATCAAAATAATGTACACCACAACAAGAATCTATCAACTGGACTCCAAGAATTATAAACTCCCCCTAAGATCAACATTTTTCAGTCCTCTACACTTCCCCTTTGACATCAATGACAAAGGCAGGGTTCCAAAAAAAAAAAAATTCAAGCAAAAAATGCTATTTACATTTGTACACACAGTCCTTACATACTCACAAAAACTTGAAGATGTCTGCATAAGAATTCTTCAATGTGTCCAAGTGGCTATCCCAACCCGTCTTTAGACTCTCCAACATTGTTATAAGGCTGCTGAAAAGGTAAGCTTGGGCTTTTGCTGTCTTTAGGTCTGTCATACCACTTTTTGCCAGAGCATCTTGAGAATCCTTCAAGGCACTAAGCATAACATCCAACTTAGGAGTAATGCAACTCCAAAGTTCTCCAACTCTTCCGATTATTCTATCTCGATCATGATTCAGCCTTATGATTTTCTCAAGTAATGATATTACTCGATTTCATGATTGCTCAATGATACTGTTAGAGGATCAACCGATTGAGATATGCATGCTAGCTCATCCTCATGCTCCTTAGTTTTCTTCTCAATGTCTTCAGTGAACCTTTTCAGAGATAGGCATGATTTGTACAAGTTGCCACCTTCCGATAGTGCATCCTTCATGCTTTGCACACATGCATCTAAAGTGACTCTGTCCTTGGCAATCATCTTCTGCAATGTCTGGAGCCTCTTAGCGTTGAGTTCATTTCAGACCTTCTCCTTAGCAGATTTTTCAAAAGATTCAAAATGTGTATCTACAGAGTTAATCAAACTTTTTAACAGGTCGGATGGGGTGTCAGATGAACCCTTCTGAAATGAAGGCATTAACTTCTCCAAAATACTGGTTGCCAGGGTTAGCAACATACCGTCCTCAAGTATGAGATTTCAGAAGATCCTCATTGACCTTTTCTTGTGCAAATGATGCTAACTGAAGCTTTTGGACGGGGGACAAAGAGGTGAGGTTAATTGGTCCTTGCACAAATTCTGGATCATCCACTATTTGCTTTCCCTTCACCACCTTTACAATGTCTCTTGCTTCCAGAATTGTTTCCTGCTTTACTTCAACCTGTACTTTATTTTCAACTTCCTTTGATTTTGCTTCCTTCACCGATACTTCAGTGACCAGAGAATTATCAACCTTGTCCTTATCCAAATCTTCTTTGTCTGTTTCATCTACATCTTCTTTATCCTTATCTCCTACAACATCCTTAACCTTAACTTCTTCTGGCTCAACTGTCTGCACTTCTGGAACATTTATCCTTATCTCCCACAATATCCTCAACCTTAACTTCTTCCGGCTCAACTATTTGCACTTCTGGAACATTGATTTCTATTGGATCATTTTTCGAAACAAAAGGAATATCATCTTTTGTCTTCTCATCTTCTGGATCATCCCATGATGGCCTATTTTGTTAATCCGGATGAGACTCACCTTGATGTTTTATCGGATTAACTTCATATTGGTTCTCAAGCAAAACTTTTGTGAAATTTTTCTCAGTTTCCTTCACAACCTCATCAGTTTTTCCAAAAATTATCTTATTTACACTAGTCTTACTTCAGAACTTATCCTTAGCCAACTTGAGGATTCTTGCAATCTCTTCCTTGGATATTACAGAACATAAATTAACTAATACATACTCTCTCAATCTCTTTTCTTCCGCTTTAGCTATCTCTCTTCTCATATCCAAAACGTTATATAGACTTAGGAATTAGAGACATTAGTTCAATCAAATCTTTGCTATATACTTTAATATACTCTACAGTTGCTTCCTCTAATGTTATTTTCCCATTCTCATCAAATTTTCATACTATTCTGATAATGGCTTCAAGTTGCCATTCTTTACTACTTCATTCACAATCTAATCTAAAGACATAGAGGTATAACTTCAAAATTTCCTTTCTTTAGTACCTCATCAATTTTAGATGGTTTAGATTTCTCACCAGATGGTTTCTCTTTTGAGACCTTGGTGGCCTTAGAAGCTCTAGCCTTTACCTCCTTGACAACTTCATCTGATTCAGTTTCTTTATCGTCTACTCACAAATCTAACTGTCTTCATCTTCTTCTCATCACCACTAGATGGCTTGACTGATTGTTTTGGTTTTCTAGTAGGCTTTGCAAGACCAAAGGAGGGAGTTGTGCTTTTGGTTTATCTAGGCTTAGGCTTAGATGCTTCCGATTTAGCTTTCTTCTCCACCTTAACCGTTTGCTCCTCAGAAAGGATATTCTCCTCTCTTTGTTTTCGGGCTGCTCCCTTTGTTATCCCCATGCTCTTTGCAAGAGCCTCTCCCTCCTTCCTCACCTTCTTTTGGATCATAGGCTTCTTGAACTACTGATGCAGTTTTAAGCTCTTCTCTTTGTATGTTTTGAACCTCTCCTCATTAGGGTCCACTAGTTTACTAAATAGGTGTTGTGCATACAGTTCCAAAATATGTTCTTCAACCTCATAACCCATAGGCATAATCCATACTGTCCAGGGCTCTACTACTTCCATCAAACACTGATTGGTATCCACCATAAAATAGATGGTGTCTTGATATTTCACCACAATGGTCTTAGGGATTCTTTCCCTCTCATGCATTTCCTTCTGGAAGTTTTTGAAATATCCCCATAAATTCTTATTGCAGGCCTTAGAGTCACCAGAATTGTATAAGTATTCCCTGATTTGAACTCCTACTAGTCTATCAAATTCCCATTACACTTGCCCAACTCTGAGAACCTCACTCATGAAGTAGAAGAATATGCATAGAATCAGGGTTCCGTATTTGAACAAATGCTTCTTATTTTCCTTTATCTTCTTCATATTCTTAATAAGCTCACTCTAAAGCAACTCACAAAGATCTGATTTCTTGTTTTCTCTCATCATTTCATAGGCAACATATATAACAGTACCAGAGACAAAATTATCATGGATGGAATAGTAAATCTTGTAACCAATGACCATTGATGCAAACTTGATGTCATGCTCTAGGATGTTGTTGATTGTCATTTCTCACTTGTCAAATTTTGATCTGGTTGCATTTGTCACACTATCATTCTTTACAACCTTCAAAGATGGTATCTCTTTGGATGCACATAGACCTGTCACAACTTGAATAACTGTCTTGGTGATCTTGTGGGGCTTGTCCATCCATATGAATTTGTCGTGCACTCTGCTCAATATGTATCGAATCTTTTCTTGTTCATAGAACATCAAAAACCTAACAAACTGTGTGAAACCCTTGTCTTCCAATCGTTGAAATTCTAGTTTCAATATTGAACTCTTATCAGATAGCCGATTATTGTAAAGATTCAACATGTTAGAGCTTCCCAATTCCTCAATGGGATAGTGCATGTAAACCCTAATGTCTTCAATGTGCAATACTTTGTAGGGCATCAATGAAAACACTCTTAGGATCATCTTCCATCGAAATGAATGGATGATTCTTGAAGTTTGGTCGTGCACACTCAATGATTTCAACAACCAAAGGAGTCGTAGTGCCAGATGCAACCATCTTACCAATTTTAAATTTTAAATTTTAACCGAAAGGGGTTTCACTGTTAAATACCTTTACCGCCGGATTTTCTTTTTTCTTCAGAAATCAGTTTAGCACTTGATTGCGCTTGTCAATCTTCTCGCAGAGCTCTCCAAACTTCTTCTCTTCAAACACAGTGAGAAATGAAGTGGTAAAATCACTTTTTATCCTCCACGAACCTAACTTTTCATTGAAATAAATGCTTTTTGTCCTAATACTTCCAGATACTCTGTATCTCTTAGGAATTATTCTCTGGATCTTCAAATGTGCTCGAACTAATCAGAAAATCCATCATAAACATCTGTGATCATCACATACACCTCTAAAACCTGCTGGAATCAGACACAAATCTCAAGAAGGGTGTTTATAATATTTTCATGAAAACTCCCCCAAGGTTGGATGCCTTAGCTTAGTTACTGGATGAGGTTCCAGCAATGGAATCAGGTGCAGACTGATTCACTGCTTCAAAATCACTCTTCTTAACCCAAGTCTTCTTCCGATCTTTGATCTCATCAACTTTTTCTTTTCCTTTCTCATCTGGCTTCATATTCTTGTTCTTGTCTTTGGGACCTCTCCTATTCACATTTCTTCTTTTGCAATACTTTGCAATATGACCGTATTTGTTGCAAGCATAGCAAACAATATTTATTTGCATATGCCTAATGTTCATTTGATTTATTCTTGATCTATAATGATTAGCAACATGTCCAAACATACCACATGCATAATATCTGACATTTCTTCTATTCAAAAATCTATTCATCACACTTCTGCATACATTTGCCTTATGTCCATACTTATTGCATTTGAAACATTGTCTGGTAAAAGATAGACCATTATTGATTATCCTATTTCTACATTGACTAGCCATATGACCAATTTTATTGCAAAGAAAACAATTACCATTGAATTTATGAGCATTAGGTTGCCTTATCAGAGACCTCTTTGAATTGTTCTTTTGATATGCTGACTTGGAGCTTTCACCTTTCTCAAATCCAAGACCTTGTATATCATTAGGATTATTCTAACTTGCAAGCATCTCATCTAGTTTGGTTGAACTGATCCAAAACTTCTCCTTGTACTCATTTATATCTTCAAGATCAAATTTAAGAAGTAGATCTTCTTTCCAAGATCTTCCTTGGTTTCATGCAATTCTTGCCTCAGTTGATCATTCTCATTCTCAAGTTTGCAACATTCTTCAGATTTGTCTTTCAGGGACTGAGCAAGATTCTCCTCATTCTTCTTCCTCTCTTCAATCTCCTTTGTCAATCTCATCACAATGGTTTCCATCTCATTTTTCTGGACAACATTAGCTCTAACAAGTCTATCACATTCTTTTGTCTTTTCCTTCAGGGCTTCTTTATCAATGCTTTGACTCTCTTTCTCCTTCAGCTTATCAACAAGTTTCTTTCTCTTTTTCGTTGACTTGTTCAATTGATATTTCAATGAATCAATGAAGTTCTTAGCATCCCTAAGGCTTGCTTTCACTTGCGGGACCTCATCTTTTGATTGATCAAGATCTTCAAGTGGAACAAGAAGTTGTTGTCTAAGATTACTGGAATCCATTAAAACACCTTCCTCGATCTTCCTCAAGCTGTTGGGCTCCTTCCGAGGAACTAGGATTTGATACCAATTGTTGGAATCAAGGAACACTTAAAGGGGGGAGGGGGGTGAATCAATGTTCTGTAATTTTTAATATTCTTAATTTGATTCTTTAACCACTTAGCATAACTAAATAAAAGTAAAGTGCAGAAACACAAAAAAAATAATAGCAACACATTAATACAAAGATTTGTATGTGGAAACCCGGTTAAGGGAAAAACCACGGTGGGATTGAGACCCATAATATTAATATACCTTGTTAGAAGTATATTAATATTACATGAGGGGAATGCACATGCATTCAGAGACACTGCCTAAAGATCATTGCTCAAATTACAATAAGGGGTACAACCCTAGAAGGCTCACTACCTTACAAATGATTACAGATAATAATTGGAATGTCTGAACTGATAAGAAGCATCTACAAATGCAAAAATAGTTCCTCTTAAGCACAAATCACATAGTCTTATGCTCTTGTACACTGCTCTGTTATGATATTCTGCTATATTCCAGAGCTCAAATCCTTCACTTGCGCACGTGAAACTGTGCTCAATCACTCATACACACTTCACACATAACTATTGATACAAAAAATAATTAAATCAATCTGTCTTATATATCCGCATCAACAATTTAGGTCTTCTTCCCATTGACCCAAAAACGTATAACACACAAATGAAATGTGTTACCCAAGTCAGTTCAATCTGATCCAAAACAATCATGCCGACCAAAACAAATTATCCACATGCTTCCCACATGTTCGTTTATCATCCTCGAACACATAAACAATCACCAAAATTACTCCGCATGATCCACACAATGAATCTCCACACATTACTATTGACGAACACTATTCTACCTAAAAACCTTTGTACTAGACCTTCCAACTCACTCAACACTCAACACCAGAGGCCATAAACCTGGAATAAGGCATATTACACATCCACAATGGTTTTTTGAGATTCGCAATAACAAATACTCAACACAAATGATCCGCCAACCAAAACATTGTACACTCTGCCGAATGACTTGTTCTATCTCATCGAACCTCACCAGACCTCAATCAATCTTCCGGTATGAATGAATTATGAGTTGCAAATGGCATATTTGACATTAGTTGGCATCAATGACAACATCTGAAGATCAATGCAGTGTCTCTTGCCAACACAAACCACTCCTATTGAGCACGTCAAAGATGTGGCCAACTTTTGTGCTATTCACCATGACATAGAGGAAAATGTTGCAATTAGATTGTTAGCAGCTTCCTTTAAAGGAAAGACTTTGCAGTGGTTTTAGAAGTTTGTTAGTGAATTTCATAAATTCATGGGATCGTTTAGCTGAGGAACTTTGCAAATTTTTTGAAGATAAGTCTGATCACTTATCTTTGGTGGAGCAGCTGAACACTATCAAGAGAGCTCCTCATGAGCTCATGGAAGACTTCAACTTCTGTTTTCAAAAGACATGGGATAGGATTCCACAAAAATGGTAAGACCTACTACTGATGATGCATTTCTTTATTATTTAAGGGCTCTACATAGTGATATTTCAGTAATGGTCTAATCTATGGGAGGAAACACACTTCCAACTGCTTATGCTATAGCTATAAGAGCTGAGAACAACCTCATACAGGTTGGTAAAATTTCCCCAAGACCTTCTTTGGCAATATTCCTTGTAGTTCAACCACCAACACCTCTACAAGTACCTCCTATAACTGTCATCTCAGTTGCACCAACATTACTAGCACCTAATGCTCAACCCATTAGCCAATAAAATACTCCTCCAACTCAATCTTTTGAGTTGCGAGAGATTAAGGGGCTCTTACAATCTTTTGGTAATGAGATTGTGAACCTTAAGAGGCAACAAAATAATAATTTCAGACCTATTCAGCCTTCATACCAGTCCTCATACCAAAAAAATCAGTCAAGTAGACCCCCTTACCAACCTAATAATCAAGGCCAAAGACTATCTCTTAACTCAAAGCCTTATCAAGCTTATAATCCCAATACTACCAGCTCTTCAAAAGGGCTTGTTCCCATTCAAAAGAATCTAGCTCAGGATTTCGAATGGTGTTCCCATGCAATTAGCCTCATAACCAGAGTACTTGTACAAATGGGGTAATTAATCAAGCATTGATGGTTCAAAATAGTCCCAATGTACAGTCCAATGTACCTCCTGAAGCCCTTATACAACAACAAGAAGAGAAAACACATGAGACAACTCTTCTTAATTGACAAGGTGAGGATTTTTGTGGTGTGAACCAAGCTGGTCCATCTATTGTAGACAATACAAGAAGTAAAAAGAGAGCCATGGATGGAAGACAATAATTTGTGAATACTTCTAAAATAGAAAATCAAATGTCGAATGGATATCAAGGTACTCTCAGTCCTTCTACTAGTGCCGGTTCTTCAAATGGTGATGCTAACCATTCAAATGTTTCTAATTTTCACATATTGCAAAGAAATCAGGCTGTGGTAAGCAAGGAACAACCCAAAAATCTAGTGTAATCAGCTCCTATGCATGTTGAAACTATTGTTCCAAACAGTCAATCAAAGGTTAGTGTGCCTCGTTTTAATATTCTTGAGAATATGAAGAAAGCAAATGTATCTATGTCTATGTGGGACTCCTTGGGTATTCCCAGCCAAAAGGGCCTTCTCCAATCAGCCTTGTCAAATTTGAGCATATATATTGAGCCCAATAGAGAGAAATCCAAGGTTGTATTGACAAATTTTAATGAAAATGATAGGGAACAACAAGTTTCAAAAGTTAAACCCCCACCATTTTATGTCTCCTTGATCATAGGTGACCATCTCGTTCACAATTGTATGATAGACTTTGGGGCTAGTAGTTCACTCATGCCCAAACAAATTGTTGATAGGCTGGGAATAGAATATGAACCACAAGAAAAGGGGGTAGTACAACTGGATGGTAGAGTTGTTAACATAGTTGGAGCCATTAAAAATTTGAGCCTTACATTGCATAACTTCTCCATTCCCCAAGATATCTATGTAATAGAGTTTCCTTAATACTTTGCCAAATGCTTATCTAGGGATTTCACTGCTAAAATTGGTGGATACTTATCTTCTGATTGGTCGCACATGCTCTTTAGAAAAAGATATGGTACCAAAGTTACCATAAAGTCAAAACCAATTGCAAAAGATCATCTTGAGCCATATGTCCTTGCTGCTATAAATGTAAATTGCACCATTTTAGATCTAGAAGACTATCCTGTAGCCAAGGAATTGGGTACTCATATTGAGCACATACCTGATATACTTCTAGATGAGTGGGCATTTGATAATTCTCAATGTATCACAAATGAACAACAAGAAGAGGTAAGCTTGGGAGTTTATTTCATGCATGAACCTAATTCTTTTGTACCTATCCTTGAAAAGAGTGATGAACAACAATGCAAACAACAAGAGAATGAAGTATGGCAGATGTTCTTTGATGGTTTAAGGAGCAAAAATGGTGTTGGTGGAGGATGTATGCTTATATCTCCTAAGGGTGACCAATATTACTCTTCATTCAGGTTCACTTTCAGCTGCACAAACAATACATTAGAGTATAAGGCTCTAATCCATGGTCTCCAATGGGCAAGAAGGAAAGTTATTAACTATTTACAATTTTTTTGGAGATAGTGAACTCATTGTCAATCAAGTAAGAGGTCTTCATACCACAAAGAATAACATTTTAAAGTAATATAAACATAGAGTATGGGACCTCATTGAGGATTTTGAAGTTTTTAATCTGCTATCCATATCTAGAAGTGAAAATAAACATGCTGATAGACTAGCTGCAATAGGTGCTCAATATGATATACCTGATGAAATTAGCAAGAATAGAAATCAACAGTATGTTAAGGTTGTTGTTAGGCTTGCAGTCCATGATAATAACATTCATTAGCAAGTGTTTGATAGTGATCACCAAATAGTAAATTTTTTAAGGGAAGAGGTTGAGTTTTCACATGCAAACCAAGAGAAATTTCAACATCAGTATGGTGAGCAAGTTATTCACCTGAAAAATAACAAAGTGCCAAAATGTCTGGTTGTTTTAGAGTCTATTTTAAACTTTGATGACCAAGCCAAAAGGCCAAAATCCATCATACAAATTTAACAAGATCATTATGAAGAGTTGGAGGTTTTCAAGGGTAAATTGCTCAAATTGGGTAACGTATGTTCAAATGAAGAAAAGAGTGCTTTTATTTAGCTTTGTCAAGATTTTATTGATATCTTTGCATGGGAGTATAGTGATCTAAAAGGGTTTGATCCCCAACTTGCCCATCATACTATTGAATTGGGGCCTAATGCCAAGCCTATAAGACAAAAACAAAGGCCCCTCAATCCTAAAATTGGGCCCCTTATGGTCAAAGAATTGAATAAACTTATTGAAAGCAACATTATATTTCCTATTAAACATACTTCTTGGGTGTCCAACTTACTGCCGGTAAGGAAAAAGAGTGGAGAAATCTGACTTTGTGTGGACTTTAGAGACCATAACCGAGCCTCCCTAAAAGGCCATTCCCTGTTGTCCTCTATGGAACAAATCCTCCAAGTGGTTTCAGGTTCAAAGAGGTTTTCCTTGCTTGATGGATATTCTGGTTATAATCAGATTTTGGTAAAAGAGGACCAATTTAAAACTGCCTTTACAACAAAATGGGGTACATGTTAGATCCCGGAGACAACTGAGAGGGGGGGGGGGAGAATCAGTTGTCCAATAAATTCAACCAAAATTAACTTAACCAAAACTTAATGCTTAATGCCAGTAAACCAAACTTTATGCTGGTAGACATTTTTATCAGTTAATTGCAGTACCGGTAAAGATTAATGCATGAAACAGAAAGACAATAACATCCACAACACATAACACAAATATTTGTACGTGGAAACTCTGTAAGGGGAAAAACCACGGTGGGAAGCCTTACCCACAATCAAATGATACTACTGCAGATAGTATGTGTGTAAAATATGGAGTCTGCACATGCAGAAAGGCCAGCTGCCTAGAGCTCACTGCTCAATCACAAAATGGGAGTCACACTGACTACAATTGGATGGTTAAATCCAATGATAATGTACTGCATAAAACAACATCTTCATATGTTGGATTCAGTACCGGTTTAGCTCTGATATGCCTTCTTCAAATACCTTCCTTCAATCTTCAAATGATGTCTGCGTGTATAGCTCTGCTTATTTTCGCATATACCTTATTACAATCCTTTTTCCAATCGCATATCAATCTCACAAATGGGATCTTACACTTATACCATAACCTAAGACCAATTGAATAGGTCGGCTCACTAAAAGATATTACAGTAAAATCAATTACAAATGAATCAATAAGCGATGCATCATGTCGGCTCAATGCATTTACAATAATAACAAATCATCTCCATAACGTGTTGTGCTGATCTGGAATAGATATGCTTGCCGATGCATAACCTGGACCTATTTGCCGGTAACAACAAATATGCAAACCTGAATAGACCAATAACCAAATCGCCAAAACCAAGTGATCAAATAATGTCTTCGACATAACCAAGTAGTCTCCAAGTCATTCTAGGTGCCGACGAACAATATAACCTGCTGGTGAACCAAATACCGGTGATTGTGCACAAGTCACTGACTTGTCGGTGAACATAACCAAATATCTCCAAGTGCTGATAAGTTTGACAAGTGTTGACAAGTGTTGACATCACTGACAAAACCATATCAACATATCCAAAATACCAACAATCTCCCCTTTGACATTGATGGCAACACAAGATGGAAAAACCATCAAAGTGCCAAAACAGAAATGCCAAAAACCAAAAACCAAAAACCAACAATCTCCCAAAGAGATCATTAACCAGAAATCAAAATACATAATTTCTCTCCCCTAGGAATGATTTCTCCCAAAAGATATCTCTCCCCAAAATGTTTTTCCATAATATCTCTCCCCCTTTGACATCAAATGCCAAAGCAATACAAAAAACCAGATTCAAATACAAAATACCAACTCATTACAACATACCAACTACTCCCCCTGAGAAGTAGCTCTCCTCATCAAAGCCAAAATAAAATTTCTCTATGAATTTCTGTCGGTTGATGACAAACATCAACTGTCTAAGTCTCTACCGGTGGGGTAGAACTCCAAGCTGCTCTCTGAGATATTCAAAAGTCTCCTTAGGCAAAGGCTTAGTGAAAATATCTGCAATCTGCTCTTTAGTATTTACATAAACCAATTTTACTTCTTTTGCTTCAACATTCTCTTTTAGAAAATTGAATTTGATAGAAACATGTTTAGTCTTTGAATGAAATACCGGGTTCTTTTATATATCAATTGCTGCCATATTATCACAGTAAATAGTTACAGGTTCCTTGCATGTTACCTTTATGTCCTTCAACATTTGTTTGATCCATAATACCTGTATACAATTTGTTGCTGCTGCAACATATTCTGATTCTGATGTTGATAATGATGTTCAACTTTGTTTCTTGCTCAACCATGAAATTAGTCTACTACCAAGAAAAAATGCTCTGCCGGTGGTTCTTTTTCTGTCATCTACATCTCCTGCCCAATTAGCATCTGTGTATGCACATAAATCAAAATTTTCATCTCTAGGATACCATAAACCAAGATTTGTAGTGCCTTGTAGGTACCGAAAAATCCTTTTCACCGTCAATTCATGATTTTCTTTAGGATTACTCTGAAATCTTGAAACAATACATACTACATTCATAATATCAGGTCTTGTTTGTGTCAAATACAATAAACCTCCTATCATAGACTTGTATCTAGTCAGTTTAACATGTGTTGATTCATCTTTCAAAGATAGTTTATTAGTTGTAGTCATCGGTGTGCTTACCGATTTAGAGTTTTCCATGCCAAATTTCTTTAGTAATTCCTTCAACTACTTAGATTGACATAGGAATATACCTTTATCAATTTGTGAAATCTGCAATCCTAAAAATAATTTTATCTCCCCAATCATAGACATTTCAAATTCTTGCTGCATTTTGTTAAAAAAGTCTTTACACAATCCATCTTCTCCTCCAAAGATTATATCATCAACAAAAACTTCAATAACCAAGATGTCATCATTAGTCACTTTGTAGTATAGATTGCTATCAGCATTACCTTTAGTGTATCCAAGCTTCAAAAGATATTTGTCCAATCTAGCATACCAAGCTCTAGGAGCTTGTTTTAGTCCATTTAAAGCTTTCCTTAACCTGGAAACCATGTCTTTGTTATCTGTAAAAGAAAATCCACCAGGTTATTTAATATAAACTTCTTCTTCAAGATCTCCATTCATAAATGCACATTTAACATCAATTTGATATACTTTATAGTTCTTGTGTGCTGCAAAAGCCAATAAAAGTTTGAATGCCTCAATTCTAGCTATCGGTGCAAAGGTTTCATTGTAATCAATTCCTTCTTTCTGTGAATATCCCTTACACACTAATCTTGGTTTGTTTCTGATTACCTTGCCATCTTCATTAAGTTTATTTCTGAAAACCCATTTAGTTCCAATTAAATTTTTGTCTTTAGGCCTGGGAACTAATAACCAAGTGTTATTTCTTTCAATTTGTTCCAATTCATCTTCCATAGCTTTAATCCAATAATTATCTTCACATGCCTCATTAATTGATGTAGGTTCAATTTGAGAAATAAGACATACCTCTTCATTTGCCAATCTTCCTCTAGTCATAACTCCTTGAAATTTGTTTCCAATTATATGATCTTTAGAGTGATTCAATCTTACATACCGGGGTGTTTTTACTTGCTGGTGTTCTTCAGTAACTGTTGAATCCTCAGACGATGCCGGTGTAACTGGATCAACATTTTGTACTGGTTTACTCACAGTGGGTTTATTTGTGATTATCTCTATTATCGGTTCAGAGTCCATGTACCTTGAATTTCCTCTAAACTGTTCATCAATCTTCACATTTGCACTCTCAACAATTTTCTGTAATAACCCACTTAATCCAAAAACTCAACTGATTTTTTTTTTTTTTTTTAATATATAAAAATATTGATTTCTTATTCTTATTCTTATTTATTTTTTATTCAAACACATACTCAGGTACATCTATCCAAACGAGATAGGCATCCATCCAACCGGGATGGGCATCTAACCATATGGGTTAGACATCTATCCATACAGGACTAGGCATCTAACCATACAGGTTAGGCATCTAACCATACGAGTTAGGCATCTGTCCATACGGGATAGGAGGTTTCATCTATCCAATCCGGGATAGGCATCTACTCAAACGGGGTAGGCATCTATTCATACGAATAGGATATGCTCTGGCCAAAGACTTTAGACTCATCGGGACCATCCGGGTCTTGAGCCACTCTCTAAAGACTACACTCCCCTACTAGGAGTGCACCGAGGTCGCCGTCCCTAGGAGTATAAAAATAATTACATAAACAAGCTTGAGTTCCGCCTCGGAATTCAGCCTAAAGCCTCGGGAAGTCAAGCGAATCCATACGGGATTCCTTTTGAGTATGCATTGAATTAATTTTAACATTTCAATTATTATTTGCACCATTTGATTAAAAGACCAAGGAGCTTCAAGAACCAACTACTCACCCATAACCAAATCCTAACCCCCATCCCTGAATGCTTGAGTACAAGGGACAACTCCGTCCCTAGATTGCCTACATACCCGTTTCGGCACGGGATCAAGGCGTAAAGTATTTAGTTCTGGTTTCTAACTATGGTTTAATGTAAACTGCTTGGTGGGTACGCAACCCTTTCTAGGGTCAATGTCCCAGACAGTTTCTCTGCTGTTGCTACCCACGATGGTAGCTCTATAGCAAAAAGGCTTAAGGTGGCCTTCTGCTTGTGTCCTAAAACAACTGAGTCCCATTTTCTATTAAATACGTCACCCTTAATCCGTTATCATCCGTTGAAATCATCAAGATAGAATAAATTTTCAAGATCTTCACACACAATCAAACCCTAATGGGATTTTCTAAGGTTTTGACTAAGTGGATTTTATTTCATTTAAAATTTATCTTTTTATATTATCAATCCAAGGGGGATTACCCACCCCTTGGATTTATCTTCCAAATGACCCTTATTTCTCCCCGACGATTTATAGGGACGATGCCACAAATGTCGTTGTTGTAGCTTTATTAGGTGTTAAGTGCAGTAGTTCAACATGACGACATTACCCGTAAATGTGACCCAGAGGCACCATAGATACCGAACGCCGCTAAATTTTGGTTTCAACTCCTCTTGTTTAGTTATCTAAGTAGGAATTTAAATTTGAATTCATGAATCTTAAATGAAGCAATATACCAATACAATTATGAAAAAGAAACTATTATATACAAGGAATTATCGCTTGATTTTGAAAACTAAAGTATAATTTTTTACATAATTGAAAGGAACATAAACAAATCGACTACTTGGGAATAGTATTTTCTGCAAAGGAAAATTATGATAATAATTAAAAATTCAAAAACTTGAACCAAATACATGAATTTACTAATTGCTTGGAAACCATGATACCTCCAAAGATAACTTATGAAAATGATTTGAATTACTTGCAAGATATAATTGTTTTGGACAAACCATTACACAACAAGTATGAATCCTAGTACTGATTTGCTTGAAAGAAAATTAAATGATTGAATAGCAAGAATTGGGAAATGAATTTTAACACCTACTTGTTTGAAGTGAAAAGTACTTAATAATAATCCCAACTAATTCTTCCATATGAAGTAATACAAATTTCATCTACAAATGATAACACTACTTTAAATGTGAATCCTAATACTTGAAAGATACTAAATTGCTTGAAATAGAATTTAAATTATTAAATAATTATACTTTGGAAACAAATTTAATACTCACTTGTTGAAGGGAAAAGGAAACAACTATTCAACAATAAGCTTCAAATTAACCACATTATTCTTAGTTACTAATTGTTTGAAAAAGAGATTAGACAAGAGTGTAACACTTGCTAGTTAACCAAGTAAATAATTCTAATCAATAAACTTCTAGTTGCTTTTGAACTAATACATTTGCAAGATTATAAAGTGATAACTAATTACTCCTTCCACTTGAAGTAATGTTAACTTTATCGTTGGATACATTCTACAAATAATAACTTTATCAATTTCAAACACTTCGAAGGGAGCTAATAGTTGCTCCTTAAATTACCCTTAATTAGAATTGTTATTTAATTTTCTAATTGATCATGGAATAGGTTTCTTGAAACTCATTTGCTAAAACAATTTCGGTTTTGAATAAACTCTCTTTGCATCCTAATTAATACTATTACCATATGAATATTTAACTATGCAATTTACCTCTAAATTTAATGTTAATTACATTTATCCTTACTAATTACTTGTATTATTAAGTGTAACTTTTCCTTTTTACTAGTCTTATGTTTCTTTTAGCTAGAAGGTAAATGATTTTAACTATTAAAAGAAGTGACTATTCGCAATGCCTTATATACTCATATCTTGGAATCTAATAAAGAAACAAATCAAATAATCAACCTTTCAAATTGAGGCAAAACTTTGTCTAACATTAACTCATATTGTTGGAATACCTAAAAGGGTTACTATGAATCTAAACACATTTACTTGTTAGGTAAATTCCTTTAACATTTGATACCTGTGCTAATTGAAATATACAAAAGTTAGTTTTGAAATCCAATAATTAAAGAACTTAAATATTTGAAATGTATTGAATGTCTTGAGGGAACCCACTTACTATTAGGATTTATTTATTTGATGAAAAGATCCAAAACTATGGAATACGTGTATCATTGGCGCAATAACATTTTCTTTTGCTTTGTTTTTCCCAAGTCAAACTAATTTGTTTAATAAGGAGATTTAACTATTATATCTACATCCTAAGAAGGATTAATTCAAGATAATAGATCTCTTAATGCTCGATTATCTATTGAAATTCTCAAGTGTTAATTGACCCTTTTGCCTTATGCAATATTTATCTTTTCAAAACCCAATGGACTCTTTTCCCATCATAGGGGAGATACTAACTCTTTAGAATTTAAAACGAGTTCAAATTTGCAACTTAATTTTCCATAATAAAACTCCAATAAGGTATCCATTAATATGGGTTAGACTCTTTTCGCTTAAATTTTCCTTTAATATTTTAATAATCTAATTCCTAAAACTAGAGATGACATTTTAAACATATTTCCATTAATTTTAATAAGATTAGATTATAAATAGGTCTCATTAATCATTTTTAAATAGATATCAATAAATAAAACCATTTTTCATTAAATAGACCTCAATAAATAAATCCATCACTAAATTTGATTAATTTTTAATTATTAAAATTTATAATTATAAACTAATCCTAAATGATTTTTTAATCACCAAGTGCATAATTAAATTTCAAAGAACTATAAGCTTATTAATTTTAATCATTCAAAATAACTTTCAATATTCTAAAACATTTTTAATTTTAAATTAAACACATAAAATTTAATTACAAACTCTAAAGTATAATTCAATTTTAATAAAACAATTCCTAACTCAAAATATATATATGTTTTTTTATTTTAAATAATTGGCAATTGACTCAAAATCTTTTAATAATATAATAATTATATTTATTTAATCTTAAATAAATAAATTAAAATTTTAAAAAATAAACTTAAATCTAAAAACAAATTTAGAACATAAATTTAATATGATTTTAAATAAATTTGATATATATGTTTATATAATATATATTTGAAGGGAAATTTACTAATTTATTAATCAAGGCAAGATTTACTTTTAAAAAAAAAAAAATTCATACATGCACAGGGAATAATAATTCCTAAAAATCTAAAGAGATGGATATGTTTCTAAATTAGGAATCTAAAGAGATGGATATGTTTCTAAAAAGTATAGAGATGAATTTTATTTTATTTTATTTTTTGTAATGCACAAAGATGAATGTTTTCCTAAAATTCACACATGAATATTTTCTTAAAATCCACGGAGATGGGTATTTATCTAACATACATAGAGATGAATATAATTCTATTTTTTGTTTTCTTTATTCTGATTTTATATTACTTTGGCAATAAATTTATTTTTGTTCAAGTTATTCTAATATATATATTCCATTCTAAAAAAATCTGATTTTTTGTAAAATAAAGAAAGTTGATTGAGGAAAAGATTTCAGATTAAACAATATTCAAATTTGTATATGCATATTTTGAAAGAGATCTATTAACCAATTTATTTCCTACATGCAGAATAAAAAAGAAGATTTCTTTTTTTCTTTTTTTTGGATATAAAAGCAATTTATTACATGTATTTGATTAAATCAATTAACAAAAACTGAAAAAGATTTCCTTAAGTCCAGGGGGTTGAGCTTAGTTGGTTAAAGCATTGAGTTCTCAATGTGGAGACCCAAGTTCAACTCCCATGAGGGACACCTTTGTGGAATTCTAAGTTGTGACTCTTGGTAAAGTGGATTTCTAAGTTGTGACCCTTGGTCTTCCAATTGTTGTTTCTAGTTTGGTGCTCGAAAGGTAGATGCTCCAATGAGCAAAAAATGAGCTTTATTGTAATGTTGTTCTATGATACTTAATACAAAAAAAAAAGATTTCCTTGCAAAAATCTGAAATGGATAAAAGAGATTTCTTTTAAAAAAAATAAAAAAAAATAAAAACTTTCTTATGTGCAAAATTCTGAAAGAGACGAGGAGAAGATTTTCTTTGAAAAGAAAAAGCAAGCAATGAATGTGCAAGAGGGGAACCTGGATCTGAATGAAGAACCTTGCTGACCTCCTTCAATTCTTCCTTAAAGCTTGGTAATGATCTTCTCCAAAATCTTGCAACACATCTACAAAATTTCTCCTACAACTAACATGGTATTGAAAATAAATTCATAAGAATTTCAAGACTACTTTATCATCCAAAAACATTGAACTCCCCTTTGAAAATTTAGAACTAAATATATAGAAAAGAGAGTCATTTTCCCACTACAAAAGAAATTAATTGATTTCCATATTCTTTTCCAAAAATAATTTCATGTAAAATGATTAATTGTCATAGTGGGGGTTACATGCAAAAATTGAATTTGAAATTCTCTTCTAAACCTTCTCATTTCCTTCTACAACATGTGCTAAATAGCATATTGAGAAAATAAACAATTTCTAAATTAATTTCATGCAAAAATGATTGTTGTCATAGTGGGGGTTACATTTGACCATGCATTCAAAATTCAAATTTGAATTCTCCCCCAAAAATGCATTTTGTAACTCCTTTGTCATAAAAATGCCATGAATAGAATTATTCTTGTCATAGAATAATTTTGTAACTCCCATGTCATATATTTGCTAAATATAATATTTATTCCTTAATATTTTGAATTTAATTTTTTTTTTCTAGAATCTTCTTATTTCTCCTACACCATGTGCTCAATTAGGATATTGAGAAAATAAGCAATTTTCAAATAAATTATGACCTCATGTGTGTGTCACCACTTAAATTCTTTTTTATTAAAAAACTTCAACCTCATTTCAATTTATATTTTCTTTCTAACTTTACTCATAAAATTAATATTATAATAGTAGTAGTAGCAAAAGTAATAATAATAATAATAATAATAATAATAATAATAATAATAATAATAATAATAATAATAATAAGTCATATCAAAGTCCAAAAAAGAGGGTCATGACATTTTTTGCAATCTCTTGTTAAAACATCTATATGTCTTGCTCTTAGATGAATAACCAAGAAATATTCCTTCATCACTTCTAGGATCAAATTTGCCAATATACTCATCTCTTCTAATATAACATTTACTTTCAAATATTTTGAAATATTTAAGAGTAGGAGTATTTCCAAACCATAGTTCATGAGGGGTCTTACCGGTTTCATCTTTGATGTGAACTCTGTTGAATGTATAAACTGTTGAATTCACCGCTTCTCTCTAGTACATATGAGGTAGATTTGCTTTTGATATCATACTTCTGGTTGCATCCAAGATAGTTCTGTTTTTCCTTTCAACAACTCCATTCTGCTGGGGTGTCCGAGGTGCTGATAACTGTCTTCTGATCCCATTCACTTCATAGAATGTATTAAATTCCTTAGATGTGAATTCACCTCCTTGATCTGATCTCAAATATTTGATTTTCTTGTCGGTTTCATTCTCTACCATCACTTTGAATAGTTTGAATTTCCCAAATGCTTCAGATTTCTCACTGAGAAAAGTAACCCAACACATTCTAGAATAGTCATCAATGATTAGCATAAAATACCTATCTCCTTGTATACTTCTAGTTCTTGCCGGACCACATAAATCAGTATGAATTAAATCATGAACATTGTTAGATTTCTTTGGAATACTCTTGAAAGTTGCTCTAACTTGCTTTCCAAATTGACATTCCTTACATACCGAATTGTGAGGTTTAACAATCTTAGGTAAATCTCTTACTGCCTTAGTTGTACTGATTTTCACAATGCAATCAAAATTTACATGACAAAGTCTCTTATGGCATAACTAACTTTCATCAATATGTGCAATCAAACATGCTTTCTCATTGTTATTCAAATGAAAGATATTACCTCTAGTCTGATTACCGGTTGCATTTTCCAAACCAGTTCTATTTAAAATTTTGCATTTACCATTCTTGAATTGTAAACTGAAATCCTTTTTCAACTAATTGACCAACACTCAAAAGATTATGCTTCAAACCTTCTACATAGTAAACATTATCGAGTATTGTGCTTACCATCAAAAGATATAGTTCCTTTTCCTTTGATCATACAAGCTTTATCATCTCCAAATCTCACTAGACCTCCATTGTAATCCTGAAAGGTTAAGAATTTACTTTTATCACCAGTCATGTGATGTGAACATCCTGAATCAATGATCCATTCATCCTTATCTTCAACTTTAGCTGCTAGGGCCCGCTCTACCATTTGAATAGTAGGTGCCGGTTGATCTTCTGTTATAGAAACAAAAGCCCATCCATTGTCTGCCCGATCCTCATCAGAATCATCAGTAACTCCTTCATCAACATAATAACAAGATTTGTCTCTATTCTTCTTAAACTTGTAGCTCTGATAATCAGGGGTAGGCTTATATGTTCTTTTAGCTTCTTCTCTTAGTCTTGCATGTCTATCAGGACATCTAGAAGCCATATGACCAATCTTATTACAGTTAAAACATTTAAAGGGTGCTTTACCTTCATACTTACTTCCAACTGGATCTTTAGGCATTTTCCTTGCAAATAGTGCTTCAAGCTCTTCCAGTTCTTCATTCTCCTTCTTGATTTCTTCAAGTTCTCTTGCATAAAAGGCTTTCCAATCGGATTTCTCAGATGATGATGATGATGATGATGATGCTTTGAAAGCTAGATCTGTCTTAATAGTAGCAACACGACCAAATTCCTCAAGTTCAAAAGATGAAAGTTTTCCAACCAAGGTGTCTTTAGATACTGATGCATTAGGCATTGTTCCTAATTCATTTATAGCAGTAACTTTCATTTTATATGCCGGTGGCAAAGCTCTTAAAACTTTAGAAACAATCTCATCTTCACTTAAGGTTCCTCCACAACACTGTATACCCAAAACAATTTCATTTACTCTTTCCATAAAAGCAGAAATTCTTTCATCTTCTTCCATTTTTAGATTTTCATACTTGACCCGGAAGCATTCAAGTTTTGCAATTTTGACTGTGGAATCTCCTTCATTCAATGTTTCCAATTTGTCCCAAATAGCTTTAGCAGTAGATCTATCTGATAATCCCATGACTTGCTGATCTGACAATGCGCTCAAAAGTGTTTCTCTTGCTTTGCAATCATTTTCCTCATCTTTAGCCAAGTTTGGTGGATTGGGTTGACCTTGAGTAGGAGCAGTATAACCATTCTTTGTAACATCCCATATGTCCTTTCCAATGCAATTCAAATGGGTCTCCATCCTGATTTTCCATATGCCATAGTTGGTTCCATCAAGTTTCAAACTGTCGTTCCTGAAATAGTTAGAAGACATTGGATCTCCTCAAGCTGTTTAACTTCTGCAAAAAAAAGACTAAGCTCTGATACCAATTGTTAGGTCCCAGAGACAACTGAGAGGGGGGGGGGGGGGTGAATCAGTTGTCCAATAAATTCAACCAAAATTAACTTAACCAAAACTTAATGCTTATTACCGGTAAACCAAACTTTATGCCGATAGACAATTTTATCAGTTAATTGCAGTACCGGTAAAGATTAATGCATGAAATAGAAAGACAATAACATCCACAACACATAACACAAATATTTGTATGTGGAAACCCTACAAGGGGAAAAACCACGGTGGGAAGCCTTACCCACAATCAAATGATACTATTGCAGATAGTATGTGTGTACAATATGGAGTCTGCACATGCAGAAAGGCCAGCTACCTAGAGCTCACTGCTCAATCACAAAATGAGAGTCACACTGACTACAATTGGGTGGTTAAACCCAATGACAATGTACTGCATAAAATAACATCTTCATATGCTGGATTCAGTATCGGTTTAGCTCTGATATGCCTTCTTCAAATACCTTCCTTCAATCTTCAAATGATGTCTGCGTGTATAGCTCTGCTTATTTTCGCGTATACCTTATTACAATCCTTTTTCCAATCGCATATCAATCTCACAAATGAGATCTTACATTTATACCATAACCTAAGACCAATTAGGTCGGCTCACTAAAAGATATTACAGTAAAATCAATTACAAATGAATCAATAAGCGATGCATCATGTCGGCTCAATGCATTTACAATAATAACAAATCATCACCATAACGTGCTGTGCTGATTTGGAATAGATATGCTTGCTGATGCATAACTTGGACCTATTTGCCGGTAACAACAAATATGCAAACCAAAAACCAAATCGCCAAAACCAAGTGATCAAATAATGTCTTCGACATAACCAAGTAGTCTCCAAGTCATTGTAAGTGCCGACGAACAATATAACCTACCGGTGAACCAAATACCGGTGATTGTGCACGTCACTGACTTGCCGGTGAACATAACCAAAGATCTCCAAGTGCTGGTGTTGACAAGTGTTGACATCAATGACAAAACCATATCAACATATCCAAAATACCAACAGTACCATGGTCTACAAGAAGATGCCTTTTGGTTTATCCAATGCTAGGGCTACTTTTCAAAGAGCCATGGATATGTCATTTCAAGGTTTGATGTATAAAATAGTGTTGGTATATTTAGATGATATCACTGTTTTTCTAAGGATGCTAAAGAACATCTTACTCATTTGAAGCAAATTTTTGAAAGATGTAGAGAGTTTGGGATATCTCTTAACCCCCAAAAATGTATGTTTGTTGTTCATGAGGGTAAATTGCTGGGTTATGCCATGTCAAAGTATGGCATTACTATTGATCTCGAAAGAGTAAGTACTTCCTTTTCCAGCACATAAGAAAGGTTTACAAAGTTTCATTGGTAGAATCAACTTTGTTAGGAGATTTTACTTGATATAGATGATTTATTGAGTCCACTAAAATCCATGTTGAGGAAAAATGTACGTTTCAATTGGGCCAAAGATGGAAAAAGGAGTTTTGAGCTTATTAAGGAGGCTTTAGCAGCAACACCTACACTATTAAACCCAATTTTTTCAAATGACTTCATTCTATATGGTTATGGAAACATTGATTCCATCTCAGCTATGTTGGTACAATCTTATTTGTGGACTCGGCTTGTCTATTACCTTGTGGGTGATAGTTAGAAGAATTATTCAGGTAAATACCATTTTTCAAAGCCCAATTAGTTATTCTAGTACCAACAAAAGAAACTGAAACTGTAGATTCTGGGACACCAAACCTTGTAATCAACTGTTCATAAAAGTTCAAAACAGTAGTCTCATCAGCTTCTTTAAGTGCAACTTCCTCTATCCATTTGGTAAAAGTAATGTATGGTTGTGAGCACCCACTTATGCTCGACACTAGAAGGAGGATTTATGACAATAATGAAGTCCAAACCCCACTTAATAACGGGTTGTTCCATTATAAAGTGATAATTAATACCAAAAATAAAGTGTGATGTACAACAAAATGAACCAAAAAGAATACTTGCAAAAAAATTAACTCAAAAAATCACCTAAATCCACTAGGTCGGATACATGGTCAAAATCTAGTGATGTCTCCATCTGGCTCAATTGTAGTGCTTTGGGAATTTGATATGTATCAATGGGAACCAACGGTCTACAAGAGCATTTGTCAACCCACTCTTGTGATTCACAATCTTCCCACAAACAATACATGCTTTTTTCGTATAAATTAGAATGATGAAGGTTTGGATTAGCCTTTGGGTTTTTTCAGTCAAGGACTCAAAGACTATGAGCTGAGGTATACTTTTGTAGAAAAACATGTTCTTGCTGTTATAAAAAGTTTGAAAAAATTTAGGCACATGCTTTCTAATAATAAGATTATGCTGATGGTTGCTTACCCAAGTGTGATAGAGTTTTTACTTAGCAAGGAATTAAGTGATAAGAGAGTTGGTTGGGTGACCAAAGTAATGGAGTATGATGTAGAAATTAAGGTCACTAAGTTGGTTAGAGGCAAACACTTGTGCGAACAACTTGCCAGGAGCACAAATAGCAGTCAAGATGAAGAAGAAGAAGTTGTCCTAGTACTCCAAGATGAAGAGCAAACTACTACACCTCTTTCTTTTACAAGTTGGGTGCAAGATATGTCCCATTTCCTATAAACTAGTGAGTGTCCAGAAGGTTTGGATAGATCCAAAAGAAGATATTATAGGCTGCAATCTATTCCTTATTTACTTCTCAATGACATTCTTTTTATGAAGGATATTAATGATTCATTACTAAGATGTATAGAAGATGACCAGATTGACAAGGTTTTACATGAGTTTCATGAAGGGTTAGCTAGAGGCCACTTTTCACCAAGAGCAATAGATCTTAAGGTCATGAAAGGTGGCTATTATTGGCCAAGTTTGATCAAAGATGCACACTCATGGGTTAGAAAGTGTAAAGAGTATCATATTTCCAAGAAAAGAGAAGTTAGCAACACTTCCTTGCCAACCAATACAAGTGGAACAACCCATTATTAAGTGGGGTTTGGACTTCATAGTGGTCATAAATCCTCCTTCTAGTGCCAGGCATAAGTGGGTGCTCACAACCATAGATTACTTTTACCAAATGGATAGAGGAAGTTGCACTTAAAGAAGCCGATGAGACTACTATTTTGAACTTTTATGAAGAGTTGATTACAAGGTTTTTTGTCCCACAATCTAGAGTTTCAGAATGCTCTTTCTTTTGTTGGTACTAGAATAACTAATTGGGCTTTGAAAAATGGTGTTTACCTGAATACTTCTTCTAACTATTACCCACAAGGTAATAAACAAGCAGAGTCCACAAATAAGAACCTAATCATGATTATTTAAAAGACCATTGAGGGTAACCAAGAGCATGGCATACTAAGTTGAAATCAACACTTTGGGATGATAGGCTAACCCCCAAAAGAGCTACATGACACTCACCATTTAAGCTAGTTTATGGAAAAGAGGCAAGGTTGCCTATCTGACTTGAGCTTTTAGCTCTTGATTTGGCAAATCAGCTAGAAATGATTGAAGAGGAACCTATGACAACAAGGTTAGCTCAGCCAATTGAACTAGAGGAGACTAGAAATGAGGCCATGAGGAAGATAGAACAACACCAAGCATAGATGAAAAAATCTTTTGACAAAAGAGCTTCCTCAAGAACATTCAAGGAAGGTGATATAGTCTTAAAATGGGATGAGTTGAAGAGAAAACCAGGCAAACATTCTAAGTTTATGCTTTTTGGAGTGGACCATATATCATTTCTGAGTGTAAGTAGCACAATGCATTACAACTATCCAAGTTGGATGGAGAGATTGAACCGATCCCAATCAATGGGATTCATCTTAAGCATTGTTTCTGAGGTAAATGTAGTCCTTTATACATATTAGACTAGGCTTTGAGTCAAATAAGTGCTATTGCACACTAGTTTGCTTGAGTTTTGTTTCCTCCAAGTGTTGGTGCACATTGTTTTGATTTGAGTCAGTCATAGGAGTTGATTTCAATTAGCGTTCTTGTTGTGTAGGAGTCTTAGCAGCAGTGTCCAGTCTGAGTTTTGAGTTTGTTTGAGATCTTTTGTGACTCTATAGCCCAATGGACATGTCAAGGCAGTTAGTCACAATTTTAGCAAGCAAAACATTCACAGAGGTCATCAAAAGTGTTAGCCATTTTTGCTCTTTGGCTTAGATTACCACATATAGGTCATTTCTCTCACCAAATAATTTTAATGTTTCCAATTTTTTTTTAAAGAACACATCTTTTTGGAGGGAAAGTTTTGTTTTGGAAAAACTTGGGCTTTTTCACCTTGTGAAGGCTCTTTATCCATGCAGGAGAAGAGTAGGATTTCTGGTTCATGGAAACGCTCATCGTGGCATAGAAACAATAGACAATAGATTATTTTAGACCCTCAAATTAAGGGGATAGAACCACATGGTCAAGGAAAAACAAGTGTTTGTGGCATGTTGCAAATTTGGGTGAAATGCATGGCATGATTCATGGATGGCAGAAACTTTAATGAAACAACTTGTTGTCTCCATGTTGCATAATCCCTTGCCCTCATATTTTGCCAGGTATGCTAATATCCTTTCTTAGTTCCGTTATATGAGTGTTTTTGTTTGGAGGTTTTCATTATCGCCCCGTATGTTGTTTTAAGGAATGTTGACTGTCAAATTTAAGGGGAAGAGGTTTATAGACTGTCAAAAATATATGAAGATCTCAGTATTTTCATAAGGGCACATTTAATGGGTCATGAAAAGTCCTAGACAGTCATAAGAGACCAAGGTCTTGCGATCAAAGTTTTTGAACAATGAAAGTGGCCTAATGTAGGGTTTGTGACAAAATGAGAGTGTCATTTCTTTAAGCATGCAACCTCATGAATATATTAAAGTACGAAGAAAAGGGCAGCTTAGAAGTATATAAAAGGGATTTCATAGGTTTCCATTCAAAATTCATGAGATCAGACTTAAGACAACAATCAGAAAATATTGAAAAGTTCCAGCCTTCATCAATACTATGGAAGCTTCAAACATAGTTACTTTTACAGAACACACAAAGCATTTCAAGGGGATTTTCTTTTGCCCACTAGTTCACAGTCCAAGTCAGGGAGATTATAGGTCAAAACAAACAATGAATGTTGAATTAATTCTCAGCGTTGGAGACAGTATTCAAAACTTTGCATGTAGCTCTTTCTGATAGTTAAGAAAACCATGAGTGTGATTGAGGTTTCAGTGATCACAAGCATTGTTTTCTGAGTAAATGTTTTGTAACAGTCACAATAGATGGCTGCAAGTTTATAGCCTACAAAGATCAAGACATAAATCATTTAATTCTTCCAAGGAATACAATCAGTTGACAGAGTTTTTGGAGTTTAGAAGCAATGTCAAGAGATATGTCAAAATGTCAAGGTATCTAAGACAGAGGGGCAATGATAGTAAGCATAAGACACTTGTTTTTGAGAAATGAACACAAAAAGATGTGAGGAAAGGACATGAAAGGATAAATAAGATACAATGTTATCAATGTCCTGTGATATCTATGTAAGCACAATGATAGTCCAGATGACAAGAGAATAGTAAGACACTTGGATGCATTTTTTAAAACAAATGACAATGAGCAGTTTGATAGTCTCCAGAACAAGAACACGCAAAAGATAGACATGACAGGGCTTTCAAGCAACCAAAGGGGGCTCTTGCATGGGGAAAAAATATAAGGATCTATTGTGGTGTGATAGAATGTCTTTTGTTCTCTCAAGTTAAGACTTTGAAGGCATTATGGATTATAAACGACAGTTATTAGTCCATTAAAGATACCTCAGTCACAATATGGTAACAACTTATTAGGAGCAACCTTTTCTAGGTCACAATGAACATGTATCACTGTCAAAGTGGAACAGTAAGGTGGCTAGGTCCAAAATGACATGGTATACAATATGCTCATCAATAGACAATGAATGGGGGTTTCAAATTTGCCAATGCATTGTATGTAAAAGTAATACATTCATGTCCAGTGTGAAAAGTCTTAGCAACACAATAGCAACCCCATATTGTCTAGGTGAAAAATATAGAGTAGTGCAAATAATAGAGGACTGGCATAAAAATAATAAGATCCGAGTCATAAAATAGAAATGAAACAGTAAGAGGAATATATGCACAAGGATGCTATATCTCTTTGTCAACACATACCATTGGTAGCAGTGGGTTTGAAGAAGAACAATGGTACAAGACACAAGAGGACAACTCAATCATAAAGACATATGAAGCAAAGAAACTTATATGCTAGTTAAGCAGCAGTCGCAGTGAGTGGAAGGGCAACTTGCTGAAGACTCTATTTCAAAACTAATGACTAAGGTTGTTTAGAGATGTCTTTTCCAGTTGGGATCACAACTAGTTTTCACAACTAGATTTACTATTGAGAGTATAAAAAAAATAGTGATACAAAAACAAGAGTATAGTCACAATCACATGATAAAGAAGAGAATGCTAAGCAAGTCAAGTGTAACTCTTTGTTGATAAGACCAGGATGTAATGTCCCCTTCTCAATGATGTGCATTCAGTGGTCTATTGGCCTATTCCGGAGACTCGTAGGCTATTTGGAAAAGAGAATTAGGGTTTCCTATTTTCTAGGAGGATTCTTTGGTGTTTTCAGGGCGTTTATGTGGGAGTTTGACAGTTTGGATTCTGGATTCCTTCTGGGTTTTCAGAGAGCTTCAAGATGGTTCGACATGCATCTGCATCAGGTGACTTTTTCCTGACTTACTATTTTTAGTAAGTGCGACAACTGCTCAGAATGTGGTTAAAATCACTTTGGAAACACTTACTATTTTTAGTAAGTACTATTTTTAGCAGGATGTTAGCTGGCCTGTTTAGATGGCTATTTCCAGCAGGTCAGTTTGAGCAGTTGGTCTTCCAGCATTTTTTGGTGCTATTCTTGGCAAGGATTCTACAACTTAGCTCAGATGACTATTTTTGGCAGTTCAGTTCAGAGCCCCAACTCAGTTCAGTTTTGGTGATTTCCAACACTTCAGTCTCCGGCTCAATTTGGCAATAATCAATATTTGAGGAGAAGGTATTTTAATATATTAATACCTTAGGCATGAGGTATTAATATTTGATTATTTTATGGATGGACGACTTAGGAAGGGAGAAAATATTAAGTATATTGCCTTAGTAATATTTTTTATTTGGAAGTCATAGTTGGGTGCTCACTTTACACTTTATTTTATGACACTTATATTTATTAAAAAGGGCGAACTTGTGCAAGGAAATGAAATGAAATGCAATGCTAAATGTGGATGAAATGGAATTGCATTTGGTTTGGGCGTATTTGGAGTGCATTTGAATTTGAATTTGGTTGGCAAAAAGTTATAAATAAGTGACTTGGGCTCTCATTTTGGTATCTTGAAAATCTATAATGTTATGCTGTCGGATTGGCGACAGAACTTGAGGCTTCGGAGTGCATCTCCCTAGTGCTACCCGGTTTCGTACTTGAAATACAATACCTAGCTGTGCCTTGTATTCTTCTACATTCTCAGAGTTTTGCCATAGACATCTTGGTGTTGAAGTGATTCTGGAACTTGCTGGTTTTGCTTGTGGCTGAAGCACATTTTTGCTCATATCTCTCTGCTGAAGCGACTGATAGTTATGGGTATCATTCCTAGCTTCCTTCCCAGCACTGGCAATAAAGTTTGTAAGTTTATAGCTCGTTTGTTTGAGTTTTGAATTAATTATGCAAAATCAAAATTCCTAGTCTAGGCGTGGGTTTTCTGCCTTGCATTGGGATGCATGCAAATTAAATAAGGGCCTTTTTGGGGTGTTGTTTTGATTGGTTACCATTGCATATGTTGTACGGTGGGTTTGGGACTGGTTTGAGCTAATTTGGATATAAAATGAGGGAGTTATGAGTATTTTGGCATTCCTCTAGGCTACTGGTCTGTGTTTCCAGCCTGCAGATTGGCTGTAACAGAAATTTATATCTTTATTATAGAAATATGCATTACTCTCCTTCTATCATTTCTATTATTGTAAGGTTAGGTAGTAGTACTACTAACCAGTTCTATCTTTGTAATTCTCATCCCGTTGAATAAGTGGAAGAGGCTGGCTTGCCGCCTGATATGCAACAAATTTGTAATTTTTAGTCCTCCCGCTGAATAAGTGGTCGAGTGATAAGTTCAATGTTTTGGTCCTCCTGCTGAAATATGTGGTAGAGTGATTGTTAATGTAATGTCCTCCCGCTGAAATACGCGGTAGAGTGATTGAACTTTAGTTTCTTGTAATCTTTCACTTGGTCGGTTTACCGCCAAGAAGTTTAGTTTCTGTCCTGCTGGATAAGCAGAGGGGGCTGGCTTGCCGCCCATGCATTGTAACTTTCAGTTTGTTTATTGATGTTGACGATCCTCGGAACACCGTATGCTCTCACCCTCCCAGTTTGGGCTCTCGGTGAACAAAAGGTGGAAGGGTTCCCTTTCAGTTGTTTTGCTTATTACTCTAACCTTAACAGGTTATTTGTTGTGGATGAATTGTTATTGGCCTGAAAAAACAAAAAACAAATTAGTGGGATATTACATAGGAGGACAACAATATTAAGTGTCCCAAGATGCCAGTGTGGAGGTTTTGAACAAGTACCAACCAAGAAGGTGGTGTGAAGAGTAAGCCCAATGAGTAGTGGCAGCCCTCTTGATTGGAATGTGACTATCATAGAAAAATGATAGGGCACATTATCATCTCAAATAAGGTGAAAGTCAAAGGAAAGGTTAATAATGATGATCATCAAAGGGCAGATCTCATGTTTGCCAAAGCTACTGTCATGAAATAGAGCTACATAGGCAATGAGGCTAGGATAGGGTAAACGTGGTAATGGGTATATGAAATGATAATATGAGTAAGTTTTAGCCAACGGAAGGGAATAGGGTGATAGAGTATTTCTCCAATAGTCTTAAACAACAGGGAGTATTCATTGATGAAGGCAATGCCATGGTCATGAAGAGATTAAACAATTAAAACATGAAAGTTAATCTTGATATTTGAGGTATAATCAAAGTTTAAATTAAACTGATCTTAGCCATGGTCACAAGAGTAAATTAAGAAACAATAATTAGAGAGAAGTTTTGAGACCTCTATCATTCTTTCCACATGTGCAAATGAACCTACCGAATAAGGGCACAACTGAGTGGGAGTTTAAAGCTACTTGAGGACTATTTCAAGTATTTATGAAGGTCTTTATGATCCATTTTTAGCTACATCTGCCCCCATGAGGTTGAAGGGAAAGGTAATATTTGTTTCAACAAAGAGAGAGAAGTTTTAAAGTAATTGGATGAGTTGGAGAAAAATTATAGGGCACATGAGAGAAACCTACCAAGAATCTAGGGGTAGGTCGATGTGATGTCCAATAGTTGAGCAGTTATAAGAAAATTTGGAGACTTTTCCAAGGTAGTTATAGGTATACATGGCTTCTTCAAGGCTACTCAAGGATGTGGATATGGTGAAAAGGCATTTTCAAGCATTTAAGACACGTTTTGGAGCAGTTTAAAGATCTTTTTGTAGGCAAATTCAGTTGCATCTGCCCAACAACAGTTGAAGATTTCTTCAAGCATTCAAGGAAAGCTGATGACACATAATATAAGCATTCATGATGTTTTTTTGGGTTAAATATCCAATTGTTGTCTCCTTTCAGTTAGTTCTTGCTTGTTTTGGCTCAACATTGTAGATTCTAAGCTCTATCTAGGCAAAATCACAAACTTGTAACTCATTTTCAGTCATTTTTATTGTTGTAGTGTTGTATTACAACTTATTTGAGAAATATTGAATCATTTTTAGACTTGTACTATTGTGAGAAGTTTCTTTTTCTCAACAAAGATCAACATGTTGCTTTCATATGGAATATTTCAGTTTTTGTTGATGTTTCTATACATATATTATATTGTGTTCAGTTTGAAATCTTTAGGGCATGTGTGTAGTAAATAGTCATAAGCATGAAAAATACACTTTAGTGTTGGTTGTAGATTGTGAAGGATTGATATAATGCTATTTGATTGTGAAAGCCATTTTTCCTACCAATATAGGAAAATACAACATCCTTTCTACAAAATTTTGAAGCAAATGATGTATAAATCAGAATATTGTGCAAACTAGGGTTCTTATGAGAGATTCTGAGTTTTTGAAGCAATAAGTACAAGTTTAGTCATATTAGGTGCATCACCAACAACATAGAATACATTTTAGTTTTAAGTATTTCTATCCCTTTTCCTCTGATAATTAGTAGTTTTAGGATAATATTCAAGTGTTAAATCAAAGGGAGCCAACCCTTTAACCTGGAGGTTTGATTTCATATTAGATATCCACACCTTGAGATCACTCCAAGATATTGTTGAACTATAGGTTCAAAAAGGGTGCAAATATCATTGACAACACCTCCTAATAACGACTATGGTTCTCTTTATAGAGACCAAAAAAGCTTCCAACTGTTAATCAAAAGGTTACACCCCTAACGAACATACACAATTCAAATAACATTAACAAAAAATTTAAAACATAAACATGGAATTATCAAATTGAGTAATCATTCATTATCCTTAAGCTCTTGATGAATGCCCGTGACTATGAATGGTCTGACAAGGCATCACTCAATGTTTGAATGATACTTGGTCCTAGGTCTAGCACTCTAATATGTCTATGCAATAAACAGGTTCACAGATCTGAGGTGATCAATGTCTTCCTATCTCTTGTAGGTGTTGACATTAAGAATGAGATGTCTATTAGTGTATTCCAAGAAATACATATCATCCATTCTGGTTTTTTTATTCTCTACCACATTATCTTCATCATTGATGTCTTCTAGGGCCTTAGACAACTTTGCTGCCAACCTATCTTTCTATTCTTTTTGTTTAATCATAGAACCCTTATTATCTATGAAAGATGGTAACTCCACAACTCTTTTTTCATTGAAATGATTCAAGTTTGTGGCAATCTCTTCACGGAATTCTTGACGTACCCTAATAAATGTTTTGTCTTTCCTTATGATATATACATTAAGACAATCCCTTGTTTGAATTTCCTCAATCTTGGCTTTTAATCTACCATCCAGTGTAACATGTTCTTCATTGGCTTTAGAGGCACTTACGTCAATGATCCAAGACTTATCAACATACACAATCATTTTTTAAAATATATGTTTCACTAACTCTAAAACAACTTTGTAAATGGAAGTCTTTGTCTGCATAGTCCTTTGTTCATGTTTCTTCTTAAAACTCTCCACCTCTTTCTTGTAGTATGACACTTCTTCCTGCGCTTGTAATAGAGCTTTATCTAGTTGGAAGATTGATTATGATCGACCTGGTGCATACTTTAATTTCTTTTAATTTTTCATTTTCTTGTTCTAGTAGCTTATTCCTAGATTCATACACACTCTTCTCATTGACTAAATTTTCAATTTGAGCTTGAGTAAACTTGGCCACATTTACATTCAGGTTGGCAGTCTCCATAGGTCAGTATCTTCAACCCTTTGGACCATAAGGTGACCAAATGCCTTGCCTGTATCAATGAATCTTGGTCTTTTGTTAGGAGGATACAATGCCCTTATGAGTAAGGTCTTATCAGGGTTGAATCCAGATCCAGTGCATATTCTATTGACTGCCTCAGGGATCAACTTCATTTTATTATCTTGGCTAGTTACAAAACTATAGAAAAAAATGGAAAAACTTATATCCCATCTAGGAAAAATTACAACATCGGCTTGCTATAAGATCTCCTTCCCTCTTTCAAGGTTCATTTTACTCATTTCTTGATCAATATCCTCTTGTAATATTCTTAACAACTTCGGTTCTTTTTGTGATGTGATTTCTACAACCCCTTTTCTAATTTGCTTACCTTTATATTGAACAAGAATGACTTTAATTCTAGTGTATGCACAAAAGAACTATAAAAAATAAATTCTTTGCAAGCTAATTGTATCACATAATTAGTTAAATTATTTAATGGTTGGATCTCCACATCCATTCTATCATGTGGGGTACTATAATCCCCAATATCAATTCTCAATATTTGTTCACACTAAAAGCTAGTTGGATATCTCCTATTGGTGATGCTATCTGATTTGTGGAAAAGCTAATTTCAGGAGTAGGTTGTGGGGAGATATGTTGAATATGAGACTCACTCCCTGCTTCTATTCTTTGTATTCTCTTTCCCTTTGGCTCATTTAACCTTTCTTTGAACACAAAAGAAGACACATAACTGGTCAAATCATTAGCATGTGAGATTAGTGCCTCGACTCTTGCAATTGGGTCATTGATCTCTGAAAAAGCACCAATGTAAGATGGATAATTATCAATTCTCCATGTTTCTGCCTTTACTACCTTATTATAGGTGTCAATCTTCTCAATAGACAGTGATTCATCCATATTCCTTATGATATCATCATGGACAAAAGGAATGTGTTCATATTCACTCAATTTTTTTTTCACCTTTGTATTATGGATGAAGCCTTCAGGATCAAATCCCTCTCTTGGCTTTCCTTGTGGAAAATTGTAATATGCCAATTCGACATATATAAGCTCACATCCATCCGTGGTCATTGTAGTCACATAAATCTGTCCATTTAATTAAATGAATATTTACTATTTATTTGATTATCTAACCATCAGTCACCAGTTAATTAAATTAATATTTGATTAATTCATCCTCAAAACTCTTCTCCTATTAATTAAATAAATTATTCAATTTATTTAAATTAATCCATTAAACCAAATTCACAATCAATTAAATGAATAAATCATATTTATTTAATTTAAACCCCTTTCCTCTTTTAAATAAATAAATAAATATTTATTTAAATCATTGAACAAATCCCCCCCACTTGCATTCTCCTACAAATGCAAGTTGCAACCACAATTGAAATAAATAAATTTTATTTTAATTTAAATCCTATTTTCCCTCACCCACCAAACCCACTTGCAATCCTAAATCACCTTCTAGATCCTTCTAAACCACTTTCTAATCATTTCCAATTAGCCTAATCCTAATACCTAAATATTGTCATATTCCTAAGCAACTTGAAGTCACTTCTCAAAGCCTCAAAGTCTTTGAAAAGCATTTAATGCTTTATGTGTTCAACAAGCTAACCCCCAAAGTTTTCCAAACCACTAATGGCTCTTACATAACCTTTAATGGCTCTTACATAGCCATTTATGGTTAACTCAACTCACCCACATGGTTAGAGACTTTACCTCTAACTCAACCCTCATTTGACTCATGGGTCTCTTCAAGCATTTATTGCTTTGACCATGGTTATCCTCACTAACTCTTGCACAAGAGTTAATCCATGGGATAAAGACATTATTTATTGGATAATGGATTTATTCATTCAACTCAACATTAACCTTACCTCCCAAGTTAACCTTCAAGTCGTGTCAAGCATTTAATGCTTCTTCCCTCTCCCCTCAACCCATCTCATGTTGACATTTGTCATCCTGGGATTGGGTTGAAAGCCCTCACATGGATCATAAACCCATCAATCCTGACCCTTGTTGAGATTACTCAATCTCAACCATCCATTGCTCCATTTTACCTATAAATAGAGCTCACATTCCTCATTTTCAAATCCTCAAGCCTCAAGCATTCTCAAGCACATCTATAATCCTGAAATCTTGTATGCATCTAAGTTATAGTGAATTATAGAGAGCATTTTAGCATAATAGTTCATATTTGTCTTTTGGCTAAAATTAACATTAGCTACTTAAATAATATCTCATATTTAGTTTGTTTTACATTTGCATTGGCATCTCATAATCATTTCAATCTTGAATCTCCATAAGACATCCAAAATAGTGCCAAAAGCTATTGAGAGCTACACTCATTTGGAACTTGGAGAGGAGAGGAACAAGGGAGGAGTAGCTACAAACATGGTGGAGGGCATTTGGAGATGTCTTATTGCATTTCTTAGTTTTGTTAAGTTTCTATTTTGTGTTTGGTATCTCTCTTGATATGCTTGCTTAGAATACTCTTTGATTTGTAATTTCTAACACTAACACTTGGATTGTTTCTTGTGTGTTTGTGTTTGTCTTCCTAACATATTCTAACATCCTTTTTGCAGAGCATCATTTGGTGAACCCAACGTGAACCGAACACGCAACCTTCTGATCCAATTTTGGAAACTACTAACTCTTTTGCTTGTTTTAATTGACACACAGGTTGCGCTTTAGCGCCATTGCTCACGCTCTAGCGCCTTCAAAAGTTGGTGATTTAGTGCTATTGTTTACAATAATAGCGCTATTGTCTTCCAACTGGCGCTATCATCCTTATAGCGCTATTGACCATTAAATAGCGCTATTGTGTCTAGTTTGAGTGCTTTTTAGCTCGTTGTTTGACATAATTTATTCTTTTTGACAGAGTCTTTTAGCACTTATGTCCTTTTTATAGCGTTGTTGTACTTCTTTTAGCGCCTTTGTCTGTTATTTAGCGCTTTCATGTTAAATAACGCTTATGTTTTCACACAGAGTAGCGGTATTGTAACAAAGAGGTAAAAAAACAAATAAATTTTTTGTAACCGAAAAATCAAATTCTAGGCTTGTAGAAGCCCACCAAAACTTCATTTTTCATTTTTTTACTAACTGTTTGTCTTTTGTGCAGGTTTTAAATTAGATTAGGATGTAAATTTATCTTTTTTACTAACTTTTCAAAGTTGGCTTAAAATGAATTCACTTTCTATTTTAGCTTAAATAAATGTCACATTTCCTTTTGGGATATAAAATGAATCACATATTTGGTTTGGGCTTATAAAAAGAACCTCACTTGTCAAGTTAAAAAGAACCACAAACTCAAACCCATCAAAATTTCTTTTTGCAAGTTAAGGATCATTGTATTTTGGGCTTAAAACAAGACAACACAGTCTTATTTCTTGCATTAAAAAAACCACAATCAACATTTCGTTTGGGCAAGTTTAAAAAGAACAAACCATTTGCTCCTTCAAGTTTCAAAGTGATTTACTTCAAAGCAAAACGTGTTTCAAATTCAGTTGACCAGGATTTCAAGTTCCTAGTTTACATAACATTTTGCCTTGAAGTTAAAAAAAACACCATTTTTGTTGGAGCAACTTCTCCAAATAGTTAGATCACATTGCTATAAACTTGGTTAAAAAGAACAAGTGTTTTTGGTGATTGGCACATTTGTGCAAATTTGGTCGAGTGGTCCTACTTCTAACACACACTATCCTCTCCCTTGGCTTTGGTGGTCATAGGTGCAAGAGAAAAGTGTTAGTAACACTCAAAATTTTATCTTTTTAAGAGAGGCTTGCTAAGAGACACATCACTCTTGGGAACAACCTTGCGCGGTAAATCCTTCGAGCCACTATAGAAATCAGGTGTGAGCGAAAGCTGTAGCCTTGGGTATAGTTGTTCCTATAGTGTAACTTGCCGAAAGGACATATGGGCCCCACCACACGTTACAAGGCTTTTGAGTGAGTCACTACAGAATGAACTTATGTCCAAAAACATCGAACATTACTAGAAACTTTTTTATATAGAAACCCACCTGTTCTATTGATTGAGGATATTTGTGAGAAGTTCAGTGCAAGAGCATAGATGGTTTTGCTCCCAAGATACTCACCATACATATTTCCTTGAGTAGAAACGTGGCTTTTTGAAAGGCTACTTGTAGCTTGATAAAAGTGGTGACTCCCCCATCATAGGGATCATGTATCTGTTATGCTCGCGCAAGACTTAGTATATCACATCCTTACTTGCTAGGGTGGGATTCATAAGGTATGTAGTACCAAAGTTGAAGAAATATCAAGATGTGGGCTGAAATTATCGTAACTGGCCATTTGACCTTAGGGATAAAATGTGTTTGAAGTGTCTTTGTTTTGTGTTAGACTAGTGATAAATTGAGGCGACTTCAGGCTTTTGGAAAAACATACAAAAATATTTGAAAAGGGGTCAAAAAGTTCAAAGATTGAGTTGATTTAGACCCACACTTATTTTTGTGCCTTTTGAGGCAACATTATTGTGTTTGTGTGCTTTCTCTATTTTCTTGTCAAAGAAAGTCAAAACCAATTCAAAAACAAGTATTCATCCAACACAAAATTCCATCCAACATTTGACCAACAAACAAAAAACATCAAAACAAAGTGCAAGCAAGATATCAAATTATATGACCATCCTTCAAATTTTGAGAAAAAGGAATCTTCATCAACATATCAATTTGAAGAGAAGACCATTGAGTTCAAAGGCTTTCGTCAAAAGAAGGAAATTTTTCTATCTCAATAGACAAATTTTAATCTCACACAAAGCCTTCTTGCGTCATATGCGTCTATATCTTCAAGGAAAGTCCAACGAGTTTGATAAAGAGCCCTTGAACAACAGAGCTTTTACTCAGTATAGAGCTTTGAGTTATCATAAAAACAAAGGAGGCAAAATCAACCCTTCTTTCTTTCCAGACATCTGCATTACATATAACATAGCTCGGGAAGAACCACCAACCCCTGAGCAAGAAGAGGAAGAATTTATCCCATATGTAACGCAAAGTTTTTATTGAAGTTCCCATTCTATCCACTCACATTTGTACATCATCAATCCATTTCAACTCTCAAAATGTAAAAAGGTCTTGTCCTAAGTTCTTTTTAGATATTGCTTAAATCAAAACAACACATCACTTTTTAGAGTGTCTCTACATCTAGGATGAACTCATCCTAAGAGGCATTTCTATGCAGGTTAAAACTACTCTATGAGTGCATCCTCTCATTACTAGGTAGCTTGGTTTGTAACACATCTCGGACCTTGCTATACCTTATCATATCAATATTGTTGACAACATAACAAACAATTCATAAAAGGACTTTGGTAACATCAAACCTCTAGTGTTAGAGGTCCGTATTCTAAACACTTCACCAAACATTTATCTCTCATTCCATCACCAACTCATAAACATTTTCACAAAACTTCAAAAACAACTTTCAAACAAAATGGCTCACACCAGATCGAGAACTAGACAACTAGAGATCGAAGAGGAGGAAGAAAACCTCAATGATTACCATGAGACCATTGGAGGAGGTACGAATGATGAAGATCCTAGTACCCCAACTCCTGAAGCAATAGAAAGAGCACAACACAACCCTCGATTCAATCGACTTTTCGATGAAATCCTTAAAAACAACACAGATGCTCATTTTCTAAAACTTGCTCAAGAGGGAGCTAAATTACCCCCTGATTTTGATACCACACAAATACGGAAAGCATTAGAAAACCATAGACGCAACGAGGGTGGAAGAGGCAGAGATCCTTTCAGATATGACCTTAATCAAGGAAATCCACAACCTCCTCCTCCTAACGACATAGACATGTTGAGGCAACAAGTCGAGAATCTAGCCCAACAACTCCATAGTGGTGTGAAGACTACCCAGTTTTCACTCAATGATATTTGTCCCTATCCCTTTGATAGGAACCTACATATGCCACCTTTTTCACGAGGGTTTGAAACACTTAAGTTTGAAAAGTATCGGGGAAAAGGAGACCCTAGAGATCATGTTAGGGAATTTCACTTAGCTTGCCTAGAAGTGGCATATGAAGACACATATCTAATGCACCTCTTTCCTCAGAGTTTAGGAGGGACAACCACGCAATGGTTTTCCCGATTACCAGGAAGCATTAGGACATTCGAAGAACTAGTCCAAAAGTTCATCACACATTATTCACACAACATAGAACGCGATGTTACCATGGCAGATCTGTGCAATACCAAGCAAAAGCCAGGGGAGCTATTTTCAGCTTTCCTGCAATGGTGGAGGCAACTATCTAGTAGACGTTCTCTTCATCTACCTGAAGGAGAGCTAGTGGAAATATTTATTTTCAACTTGAATGATGAAATGGAATTCCACCTAGACATGAAGGGCACAGAGTCCTTTGATGACATGATCACCCAGGGATTAAAATGGGAATGAGCCCTTATCAAAAAGGGACTTATCGAGATATACAATGAACCAAAAGATGGCCCTCGCCCACGTTTTAACAGTGATAAACCTAACTTCTAGAATAAGAACAAGAACATCATCAATGACGGGGTTGTAGATGCAAGAACCATAAAAAAGTGCACAACCTGTGGTCAGATTTGCAGGGCAAAATCCCCCTCCTGAAAACAACACCATTGCTCCTCCACAAAATCAAGGCCGCAATGCATTGCAAGAGGAACCAAGACAATGAAAAAATTATAAACCAAAATATACATACACACCCTTAGGGGAACCTATTGAAACAATATTGCATCAATTGGTCTCTTCAAATTTGGTGACCTTACCAAAGACATCTAGCTATGAACCTCAGGTCAAACCTCCATGGTGGAGAGATAATGAACATTGCGAATTCCACCAAGGGAAAGGGCATAAAACAAGTAATTGTCATAGACTAAAAGATCTTATTGACCGAGGCGAAATTGAAATCAAAGGACATGACCCAAAAACCTCAAATAATGATCATCTCATGTTCAAGAATCCGCTTCCATCACAAGATCAAAGGGATCCTTCCACCTCAGGGAAAAACACAAATACAACTGATTATACGCGAGCCGCCTATAATTATACTGTAAATCACCTATATGATGCCGATGAACAAATTGCAACCCTCACAATCAAAAATCCAAACTCTACCTACAATGTTGCTACGCGTCGTAGCAAGATCACTATTAAAGCAGCTCCACAAGGCACAACATCCATCCCAAAGCAGTATAACCTTGTGGAACAGTTAGATAAGATGCCCGCACTTATATCCATATTAGAGCTTTTGCACCTATCCCCGTCTCATAAAACAATCTTGGATCAAGCTCTCCAAGAAGCGTCAGTCCCTGCCAATCTTAATACAGATCAATTTCAAGCTATGGTTGGTAATCTAAGGTCATCACCATGTCTCACTTTCTCTGAAAGCGACAATACATCCTTCCAACAACCTCACAATGCCTCACTCCATATTGAAGGATTTATCAACCAACACAGGATCAAGTGAGTCTTGATTGACAATGGCACCAGTCTGAATATATGTACATTATAGTTGGTCACATCATTGGGATATTCAATAGAATCACTGGAACCCTGCAAAAAGATAACCATAAAATCCTATGATGATGCAAAGCGTTCTTCAAAAGGAGCAGTTGTGTTACCAATCCGAGTGGGCCCAGTGGTGATGCACATCATCTGTCAAGTTCTGGACCTTCTTCTGCTGTATAATTTGTTGTTAGGAAGACCTTGGATACACGCCATGCAAGCCGTTCCATCCATTTATCATCAATGTATCAAGTTTCCCCATAACTGTGTAGAAATCACAATCCTGGGCGATGCAAATCCATTTGCATATTGTAACAATATTAACCATCAACCAGAGATTACTGTTCCTAACAACAGAGAAGCTATTCCATCTACATCATAAGTTAGTCCAAGCTCTCTTTCCAGCTCAAACACCCCTATACCAAAGCAAGAGAAGCTGAAAATGAAAATGGCAGAGGAAGGACCTGGGGAATATAATCTAAGCCACCTCTTTTGTGTTGGGCAATTACCCACTTCTCCTATAACTTATGGCAAAACTCAAAGGTTATTTCAACCACCACTGGTCAAGCCAGCATGTACTTTGGCGCCTTTTATCCTTCGAAAAAGTCAGGAAGAGGAGACCAGAGATGAGGACCTAGTAGAATGGATCTATAAAGACCCTATCACCATGGAAATCCCACAGGCTAAGCTTCCTACAGATCAATATGGCAACGGTCTTACCATTATGCAAAGAATGGGCTATGATGGTCAGAGTGCTTTGGGACCTTGCAAGCAAGGACGACACAAGCCGTTGCAGCCTGAATTAAAGCCCAAAGATAACACTGGATTAGGTTTTCAAAAGGAGGCTCTTCCTAAGCTCAGATTCAAAGGGAAACCCAACAAACCTCTATATCAGCCTAATACTTTAAAGAGGCACCCTTGATTATATCAACAACACCAAGAACCACATCAACTGCCCCAACAAGGCTGAGAATCCTATCAATACGATCCACAACACTACTCACACCGCTAAAAATACCTGCAAGACCCATTATCCCACTAGTAGCACCAATAATATTACCTACAACACCAATCATCCCACCAATCAAACCAACAACCCCATCAGCAACAACAACCACATCTACAACACCATTAACAGTATCTATACCACTAGAAACATCGACAGAACAGGTAGACCCATCAACAATATCAGTGGCACCTACAGTACCAACAATTCCATCACCAATAGTACATCGGCCGATTACAACTGCAGTGTTCAACTCAAAAGATATCCCAGTTTGGTATAGTAATCGGATACTAGAAAGTGACTCAGAGACTGACTCACACGAGTGGGAATTTGATTCCGTACATCTCAATACTTCAGATGAGGAAGACACATCACCACCTCCACCTCACAAAGAATCCCTGTTTATGGAGAAGCACAGATTAAAACCTCTTGGGTTCTTGAACTGGAAACACCTTCCACAGACCCTACGTCACATCCTACGCTTGATTCTGACAGGGAGAGTACCATCAATGACCTTCACCACAATGTCTTAACCCTCACTGATACATCCCATGAACTTAACCTGATCGATGAGGTAATGCCCATTGTCCATCCTGAACTCATCGAATGGAACCAACCTAATCCCCCATGCCTTGACCAATTCCAAAACGATGAGGCGATCATTGACTTTTTGGAACTACAGGATAACATACCAAATAGGGATCACAAAGCTGGATTCACCATCAAACTTAATAGCACAACATACTTTGGGGCAGATGCCAAACCTTTTAGCTGCAAAAATATCACAATAAAACATGGATCTTCCAGTAAAAACCACACTTTGGCACTGTTTGATCCCAAAAAAGTAAAAAGAAAGAGCGTATCCAATGGTGAAAACCTCTTTGAGGTGCTTGAGGATGAAAGGTTTGACATCCTCCCCTCCAGTACAAATCAGGAACGATCAATGATCCTCATTGAAGAAACAAAAGAATTCAATGTGGGGACCCCTGAGACTCTTCACCAAATACATTTGGCATTTCTTTTAACTCCAGAGGAACAACCTAAGTTTGTATAATTCTTCCAAAAGCGTCAAATCAACTTCGTATGGTCATATGCAGACATGCCTGGTCTAGATCCTGATTTGGTCATACATCACCTCACCGTGACAGAAGGAGCTAAATCGGTAAAATAGAAGCTTCGCAAGATGCACCCCAGATTACGGTACTAGTCAAAGCAAAACTTAAGAAACTCTTGGATGTTGGTTTCATCCGACCAATCAATTATGCAAATTGGATCTCCAACATTGTACCTGTAGGCAAACCAAATGGGGGCATCCGTATCTGTACTGACTTCAGAGATCTAAACAAGGCATGTCCTAAGGATGACTTCCCCTACCAAACATCGACATGATCGTGGACCTAACAGCTAGACATGCCATGCTTTCTCTTATGGATGGCTTTTCATGTTACAACCAGATCAAGATCGCACCAAAAGATCAACATAAAACTACTTTCACATGCCCATGGTGAACATACTGTTGGAATGTGATGCCTTTTGGTCTAAAGAATGCATTGGTGACCTATCAAAGAGAAATGACCACCATCTTTCATGATATGATGCATACCATAATGGAGAATTATGTTGATGACTTATTGGAAAAATCATTAACAAGAGAAAGTCATCTTGCAATATTAGATAAAATATTTGACAGACTAGAACAATATCATGTTTGACTCATTCCAAAGAAATGTGTCTTTGGAGTAACCTCAGGGAAGCTTCTCAGATACATTGTCTCAAGCAAAGGCATTGAGGTCGATCTAGTGAAAGTCAAAGCAATCATGGACATGCCACCTCCAAGGAACATCAATCAGTTAAGGACACTACAAGGGCAACTACAATCCATCTGAAGATTCATTGCACAACTAGCATATAAGTGTCCTCCCTTCACACATCTGTTACACAAAAACATCCACTTTCAATGGGATGCTAGATGCTAGCAAGCATTCCAAATGCTTAAGGACTATCTCATGAATACACCATTGCTAATCCCACCAGATCCAAGTAGACCTCTATTGCTCTATATTTCAGCTACCAATACAACATTGGGAGTACTGTTGGCACAACACAATGCAGAAGGAAAAGAGTGTGCTGTATATTATATCTCTTGCACACTGGTCGGCTATGAACTCAATTACACACCTATTGAGTGAGCTTGCCTAGTAGTAATCTTGGTAGCCACTAAACTGAGGCACTACTTGTTATCACATAAAGTACAACTCATTGCCAAGATCGATCCACTAAAATACCTACTCAGCAAGGCAACATTGACAAGCCGCTTGGCCAAATGGGTTATGATTCTGAGTGAATTTGACATTGAGTATGTGGACCGCAAGGCTATCAAGGGCCAAGCTATTGCATATCAGTTGGTGGATGCACCCCTCACAGGTGATCATCCTCTTGTTTCTAACTTCCCAAATGAAGAGATCTTCATGATCACAACAACACAATCGTGGAAACTCTGCTTTGATGGCTCATATACTAGACATGGCTCGGGGGCAGGCATTCTATTTATCACACCTCAAGGTGACAGCATCCCGAAGTCTTACAGGCTAACTTTTCCATGTACAAACAACATAGCAGAATATGAGGCCTTGATCACAAGACTCAGACTAGCCATACAATGGAAATTGAAAGAGCTACAGATATATGGCGACTCCCAACTAGTCATACGACAAGTCACAGATGAATATCAGACTAAGGATGATAAGCTCATGTTGTACAAGCAAATGGTGGATAGTTTAAAAGAATCATTTACAACTATCACCTTTGAGTAGATACCCAGAGATCAGAATCGAGCTTCTAACGCTATGGCTACCATTGCATCTCTCCTAGATCTTCCACATAATTCAACACGCTATGAGTTCTTGGTAGAACAACTTTGGATTCCCTCTTATGATATCCCTGAATCCGTGATGATATGTCGCCTTGTCGGTTCCAAATCCCCATGGTACAGTGAGTTCTACACCTACCTATGCGATTACACACTTTCTCCTAACCAATCGAATAACCAACACAAAACCTTCATTCGCCAAACCGCTCGATACACCATCATTGTTGAAACCCTATACCGACGCAGTCTTGATGGTACTCTCCTTTGATGTTTGGAACAAGATGAGACAACAAAGGCCTTGGAAGAGGTACACGAAGGAATTTGTGGGACTCACTCAAGAGGTCCTTCCTTAGCAAAGAAGATCATGCGCGCTGGATACTATTGGCCATCCATGGAAAAAGACTCCTACTATTTTGTCAAAAAATGCAAGAATTGCCAAGTTCATGGAGACTTGATACATGCACCAACACAAGAATTGCAACCAATCACAACACCATGGCCCTTTTGTCAATGGGGACTTGACCTTGTGGGTAAAATTCATCAATCTTCATCCAATGACCACAAATTCATCATTATCGCCACCAAATACTTCACAAAGTGGATCGAAGCTGTTCCACTTACCCAAGTCACCGCCAAGCAGATCGCCTCATTCATCCTTAATTACATCATCTGTCGGTATGGTGTACCCATGTCCATCATCACAGATAACAAACTTCCTTTCAAAAATCAGGATGTTCGTGAGCTTTTTGAAAAGTTTCACATCCAACACCGCTTTTCCACTCCCTATTACCCACAAGGCAATGGTCAGGCTGAAGCATCGAACAAGAACATATTGAGAATCCTCAAGAAAACAGTCAATGATGTTGTTCGTGATTGGCATGTTCAATTAAATCCAACACTATGGGCGTATCGAACTAGCATTCGAACCCCTACAGGTGCAATTTCCTACTCACTGGTCTATGGCATAGAAGCCATTCTTCCTATTGAGGTTGAGATACCATCTCTACGGGTTTCTTTGCAAAATCTTATAGATGATGAAGCATACCGAGTCTCCCGTCTTCAAGACTTAGAACTATTTGATGAAAGGCGACAATCTGCATACAACCACCTCAAGGCCTATCAACAACGAATGAGCAAAAGCTATAATCATCAAGTTAAACCTCATACATTTGAGGTAGGTAATCTCATTCTTAGAGAGAATCCTTGTAACCAACCAAACAAAGAACATCAGGGAAAGTTTGAATCAAATTGCCTGGGTCCATATGTTATTACTGCCGTATTTGGGTCTGGGGCATAGCAATTGGCTACTTCAGAAGGGGAACCACTAGCAGATCTGATCAATAGCATGCACCTCAAACGGTTTCATACATAAGCTGTACAGAGCATCAGGCTCCCATACATACTAGAAAAACACCAAAAACATTCAGAAAAATGTCTTGAAGAAAATACCAAAAATATCTAAATAGTAAAGAGAAAAATCATGCATGCAAACAGTGAACAACCACTCCGGTGGCACCTTGGGTAAGTGCGATGGTGAAAACCTGGCAAATAGGCACCACTCGCAAAGGCTATGGCTCCATTTTCTTTCAGACTTGTTGCGATCGTATTCATTGCATCCATTCCTCCATTGTGCAAACTATGGCTTATTATTGATCTGCAATCAAGGATAACCCTTCATGCGTCTTGCATCCTGCCTTTTCATAGTAATATCTAAATTGGGGGCAATACTCTTAACCTATTGATGGAAGTGGATTCTACATTATTTGTGATTCATTGAGTTCTTCATTCAAAACTGACTCACAAAATATCAAAAACATTCAAAATTGACTCACAAAATTAAAAAAACATTAAAAAACACTCACAAAATCCAAAAACGTGATAAAACATCAAAAATCAATCAAAAACATGGCAAACACATAATATCCTTTGTACATACGCATCACAAACAGACATCAAACAAACATTTTGAGCTACTCAAACAATGATCAGTTATCACATCAACCAAACAATCAACACAGGTATGCACAACTGTCTTAACAAGGATGCATCCTTCCTTACCAACACAAAGACATGATAAACATTTTCTTTGACAAGAAAATTCTGTGTAAGCTATCAAGTACTTGGTCAATTTGTTAAGTTATTTATTCATTTATATTAGGTTCCTACGCTACTCCAGGATATCCACAAGTGATTAGAGTAGCCGGGATGGTTCCTAAGTATCATTTTGTTTTATTGTCTGTGATTTGTTCCAATGAAGTTCTGGGGCATGTACTAATGGTGTCTACGCGGGAAGTTCACTAAGCTACATTGTCATATGCAAAAATCTAGTCATGGATCAATATGGCTTACTGACTACAACGTATACCTCGACCGTCTGCACATGAACCAGAATGGAGGGTCCATATTCTTTATCTATGCTGCTTGCTTACAGGTACAGTGCTCCAAAATTGGTTCCTACTACCTCGTCCAAGATTGATACTACCATGCTCAATGATGAAAAATAAAGCACTATGGATCGTCATTCCATCTCATCTGTATATATTGCATTCTGTTGCATTCCATCCTGTTAGGGTTTCAAATAGATCCGAAGCAAATATGAACTAACAATTATATGCAGATTTAAATACAAAAGATGAAGAAATAAAATAGGACACAGATAACACAGAGATTTAACGTGGTTCACCCAGAATGGGTTACGTCCACCATACACAGTCGTCCAATCTTTCTTATTATCCAGCAAAAATAGTAAATCAACTTACAATGCCTTAAGCATCCCAGCCGCTTATAACATGCGTTTTTAGGGCAACAAACAAAGTCGGCCTTTTTAGGGTTTTATTACAATGTCGGTTTTTTTCATCAACAAAAAAAATGGTAAATTTTTTTTTTCTCGGGGGCTACCGCCCCCAAACCCCCGTAGCAGGCTTCACTCGCTTTGGGGGTTGCCACTCCCAAACCCCCACCCAGGGCCTGACCTCGGACCTCGCCAAGGATACATGCTGAGTGTACAATACTTTGTTGATCAGTCACCACATTTCAACAATCTCCCACTTGGAGACTAATCGGGCTCCACACCGAACAATCTCCCACTTGGAGACTGATACAACACAACACCATTGTACATGCAACATCCGCTGGATAAAACAATAGGACTCGACTAGTATAAATTCCACAATTATCAATCAAGAAGACCAACAGAAACTGATGAAGAAATCAGCTTCTCCTGTGGAATTGCCTTCGTCAACATATTGACAGGATTCTCACTTGTGTGAATCTTCTCAAGCCGTAACTAACCCTCCTCCAAAATAGTCCGGATGAAGTGATACCTGAGTTGAATGTGCTTTGTCGTTGAATGAAAAGAAGAGTTCTTCGCAAGATGAATGACACTCTAGCTATCAGTATACAATTAGTGATCCTCCTGTGTCTGACCCAATTCCTCCAGAAAATATTGTAACCAAATCATCTCCTTTCTGGCTTCTGTAGCAGCAACATACTCAGCTTCAGTGGTTGAAAGTGCAACAACCTTTTGCAACCTAGAAATCCAACTGAATGCAATTCCCCCTATAGTAAAAACATACCCTGTAGTGCTCCTCCGTGAATCAATATCACCTGCTAGATCAGAGTCAACAAATCCACTCAGAGCAGCATTAGATCCTTTGAAACATAATGCCTTTGTAGTGGTTCCTTTCAAATACCGAAGGATCCATTTCACAGCATTCCAATGTTCCATACCCAGATTACTCATAAACCTGCTCACAACTCCCATTGCATGTGCAATATCTGGCCTTGTGCATACCATTGCATACATCAAACTGCCAACAACTGATGAATACGGGATGTTAGACATTTTCTTTACTTCTTCCCGTGCCTTTGGGCACATCTCCTTAGTCAATTTGAAATGACTAGCCAAAGGTGTACTAACTGCTTTTGCATCTGCATGTTAAATCTTTTCAACACCTTCTTTATATATTCACTTTGGGACAAATTCAAGGTTCTATTTTTCCTGTCCCGTGTAATCCTCATACCCAGAATTTGCTTAGTTACACCAAAATCCTTCATAGCAAATGACCTGGCTAATTTCTGTTTAAGATCATTTATGTGTTCCATGTTAGAACCAGCGACAAGCATGTCATCAACATAAAGCAACAGGATAATATAACTGCCATTATCCAATCTCTTAAAATATACACAATGATCAAAATGACATCTATGATAACCGTGTTCAGCCATGAAACTATCAAATTTTAAATACCATTGCCGGGGTGCTTGCTTTAGGCCATACAAACTTTTCTTCAACCTGCATACCAAGTTCTCCTTACCTTTGACCTCATATCCCTGTGGTCGCAACATGTAAATTTCCTCCTCCAAATCTCCATGGAGAAAAGCTGTTTTCACATTTAATTGTTCAAGATGTAAATCATCTGCAACCACAAGACTAAGTACAGTTCTAATTGAAGTCATTTTTACAACTGGAGAAAATATTTCATCAGAATCTATACCCTTTTTCTATGCAAAACCTTTTACCACAAGTCTGGCCTTATATGTTTTCTGACCTCTTTTTTCTGCAAGTAAAGGGACTAAGTCCCAAGTCTTATTTTTCATCAAGGAGTCCATCTCCTCTTTCATGCCTAGTTCCCACTGTTGTTTGGCATCCACCTGCATTGCTTCTTCATATTCTTCTGGTCCACTAGAATCAGTTAATAATACAGAATACAAAGAAGGAGAAAATATTTCAGGGGCTCTACTTGACCTCGTAGAATGTCTAACACTTGTAGGAGTTTGTGGGACATTCTATTGTTGCTGAGCATCAGGTACCTGTGGCATTTCATTTTCGGGAATCACATCCAACACCACATATTCTTGCTTGTACTGTTCATGCTTCTTTTCCTGCATCTGTTCTTTATACATAACCTTCTCATTGAATATAACATCTCTACTTCTAGTTATTTTCTTATTTTCAAAATCCCATAACCGATAGCCATATTCATCTATCCCATATCCAATGAAGGTACATTTATGAGATTTAGCATCAAGCTTGGTTCTGTTTTCTTTATCAACACGGACAAAAGCTTCACAACCAAAGGTTTTCAAAAAAGAATAATTTACCTTTTTACCAGTCCATGCCTCCTCTGGAATACCACCATCCAAAGGGGTTGAAGGTCCTCTATTTATCAAATAGACAGCAGTATGTACAACATCTACCCAAAAATGTAAGGGCAATCCAACATGCAATCTCATGCTCTTCGTGCGTTCCATGATAGTCCTATTCATTCTCTCTGACAGACCATTTTCTTGTGGAGTTCCTGGAACTGTCTTCTGCTTTCTAATCCCATTTAAGGAGCAGTAATCTTCAAATGCTTTGCTGCAATACTCACCTCCATTATCCGATTTGAGACACTTCAACTTTTTTCCTGTCTCATTCTCAACCAAAGCTTTCCATTTCTTAAAAGTTTCAAAAACATCTGATTTTTGTTTTAGGAAATATACCCATGTTTTTTTGGTTGAGTCATCAATAAAAATAACATAATAACAAGAGCCACCAAGAGATGATACCTGAGCCGGTCCCCATACATCTGAATGCACAAGCTCTAACTTCTCACTCTTCTTCTCTTTCCCAACCTTGAGAAATTTGACTCTTTTCTGTTTGCCATAAACACAGTTTTCACAAAACTCTAAATCAATCTTCTTTAGTCCTGGCAATAGATTTTTGGAGTGAAGGATTTTCATCCCTTTCTCACTCATGTGCCCAAGCCTATGGTGTCACATTATCGAATTTGTTCTTGCAATATCTATTGTTGATGTCCCTGCAGTAACTTTATCTGTAGCAGCTAAGGTAGAGTAAGTGTTACCAGTACACAGATATAATGTGCCTACCTTCGCTCCTTTAGCTACTACTAATGATCCTTTACTGACCTTCTAGATACTGTTTGAGAGGGTAACTATGCAACCTTCACTACCTATTTGTCCTGCAGAAATTAAATTTCTTCTGAAGTTAGGAACATGTCTTACCTCCTGCAGAAACCAGTCATTACCATTCTGCAACTTGATCTTTATCTTTCCTTTTCCAACAATTTGACAGGGCTCATCATCACCCAAATATACCTGTTCAAAATCACCTTGAACATAATCTAGAAAATATTTTCTATGGGGTGTAGCATGAAATGAAGCCCCAAAATCTATTACCCAGGAATCATTAACATTATCTAAACATAAGATTAAAGAATCTTGTAAAGTATTACTTGCAATATTAGCTTCCTTATTGTCGTTTTCATTTTTGTCTCCTTCTTTGTTTTTCCCAGACCAACAGTCTTTCTTTAGATGACCAGGCTTTCCACAGTACCAGCAATCTTTCTTTCCTCTAGATTGAGAGCATCCTTTCTTTGACTTCCCTCGTGACTTCTCATTCCAAGGGCCTTTTCCTCTTTCCTTTGATCTTCCTCTATTCTCCACATTCAAAACACTACCCGATGATGTTGGAGTCTCACCTGTGCTTTTCCTTCACATTTCCTCGCTTAGGATAACACCAACAATATCATCAAATACCAAAGTATTTTTACCAAAGACAGAGTTACTTACAACCATAACCAAGCTATTCCATCTTTCTGGCAAAGAACATAAAATCAAGAGAGCCCTAACCTCTTCTGCAAAGGTAATTTTTATCGAAGACAATTGACTGGTAATTGTATTAAATTCATTTAAGTGCTCTGCTACAGATCCTCCCTCACTCATTTTCAAATTAATCAAACGCTTCATAAGAAATACCTTATTCGAAGCCAAGGGTTTCTCATACAACTTTGCCAATGTCGCCATCAAATCTACAGTCATTTTTGCTTCTGTTATATTGAATGCTACAGACGGTGCAAGGCACAATCAAATGGATCCCAGTGCCTTTCTATCTAAAATGTCCCACTCTTCATCTGACATTGTGGTCGCTTTCTTTGCCTTTCCTTCCAATGGTCGCCACAAATCCTTTTGATACAGGTAATCCTCCATCTGCATTTTCCATAATTGATAGTTCTGGCCGTTAAACTTTTCGACCTTGAATTTGGAATCCCCCATTGCTCCCACTCAAATCTGAGAGTCCTACCAATTTACAGAAAACCTCGCTCTAATACCAATTGTTAGGGTTTCAAGTAGATCCGAAGCAAATATGAACTAACAATTATATGCAGATTTAAATACAAAAGATAAAGAAATAAAACAGGACACAGATAACACAGAGATTTAACGTGGTTCAACCAGAATGGGTTACGTCCACCATACACAGTCGTCCAATCTTTCTTATTATCCAGCAAAAACAGTACGTCAACCTACAATGCCTTAAGCATCCCAGCTGCTTATAACATGAGTTTTTAGGGAAACAAACAAAGTCGGCCTTTTTAGGGTTTTATTACAATGTCAGTTTTCATCAACAAAAAAAATGACAAATTTTTTTTTCTTGGGGGCTACTGCCCCGAACCCCCGTAGCGGGCGAAGCCGCTTTGGGGGCTGTCACCCCCAAACCCCCGCCTGGGGCCCGACCCGACCCCGGACCCCACCAAGGATACGTGCTGAGTGTACAATACTTTGCTGATCAGTCGCCACATTTCAACACATCCATCCATACATTCATATAGCTACATATCATTCATACATAGTAATGACAATGCATACTCTATTTTGACCTTCTTCCATAGGAGTGAGTCCTAGGTCCTCCATATCTTCTATCTAACATTGAATCCCCCACCTTGCCCATCTCGATAATTAGCATCACATACCCTACATCGTTTCCCATCAACTCAATCAAGCTACGTTCATTACCATCCATCTCTAATAAGAGGGGTTGCGTTTCCCAACCTAGGTCACACATAGGCACATTGACTCACGCACACCTAGACTATCAACAGATACTTTGATCAAGTATCTTTGGGTCTCAACAGGTAATCGATTATGGAAAACCTAGACTACAATAAATGTTTATCATAATGACTAGTCTCAACGAGGCTGCTATGATTCACCACAAACAACCATCCATCCCACACACACACTATCAATTGCTCAATTAATCCAACACAATCACAACAGACAATTGCATCAATTGTCTAAGTCTCAACGAGTATTTTGCTTCATATACCTTGACTTCATCGGACAATTACATCAATTATCTAAGTCACCAACAGGTCACTTTGATTCACTTACTTTGACTTTATCTTGTCCAAGTGAACCACTGACATCAACTATCACACTTTGACTCGACCGGGGCAATTAAATCGATTGCACCAGATTGTTCAACCAATTTTGATCAATTGTATAACATCAATCAAAACCACACAACCACATTCACACCATATCTCCTACGTGACCTAAGGGTACTCACTGGCTTGTTGTTTCTCCGTATTCACTCCTTTTTTCTCGCATTCTTCCACCATTATTTCTTCCATTTTTTCACCGTTATTGCTAATTTCTTCTATTCTACCTCCCTTCCACTTTTCATTCTTTTTCAAGAGATCGCTCGATTTTTTGAAATTTTTTGGCCCAGCCCTTGAGGGGGCATACCACCCATTAAATTAACATTTATGGGGCATATTTCTTTACGCCTATTTTTCTTTCTTTGAAACGACACAATAAATCACATCATCTCAAAGAGGGGCAAATGTAGTCACATAAATCTGTCCATTTAATTAAATGAATATTTACTATTTATTTGATTATCTAACCATCAGTCACTAGTTAATTAAATTAATAATTAATTAATTCATCCTCAAAACTCTTCTCCTATTAATTAAATAAATTATTCAATTTATTTAAATTAATTCATTAAACCAAATTCACAATCAATTAAATGAATAAATCATATTTATTTAATTTAAACCCCTTTCCTCTTTTAAATAAATAAATAAATATTTATTTAAATCACTAAACAAATCCCCCCCACTTGCATTCTCCTACAAATGCAAGTTGCAACCACAATTGTAATAAATTAATTTTATTTTAATTTAAATCCTATTTTCCCTCACCCACCAAACCCACTTGCAATCCTAAATCCCCTTCTGGACCCTTCTAAACCACTTTCTAATCATTCCCAATTAGCCTAATCTCATTTCTTAAATATTGTCACATTCCTAAGCAACTTGAAGTCACTTCTCAAAGCCTCAAAGTCTTTGAAAAGCATTTAATGCGTTATGTGTTCAACAAGCTAACCCGCAAAGTATTCCAAACCACTAATGGCTCTTACATGACCATTAATGGCTCTTACAAAGCCATTTATGGTTAACTCAACTCACCCACATGGTTAGAGACTTTACCTCTAACTCAACCCTCATTTGACTCATGGGTCTCTTCAAGCATTTATTGCTTTGACCATGGTTATCCTCACTAACTCTTGCACAAGAGTTTATCCATGGGATAAAGACATTATTTATTGGATAATGGCTTTATTCATTCAACTCAACATTAACCTTACCTCCCAAGTTAACCTTCAAGTCATGTCAAGTATTTAATGCTTCTTCCCTCCCCCCTCAACCAATCTCAGTTGACATTTGTCATCCTAGGATTGGGCTGAAAGCCCTCACATGGATCATAAACCCATCAATCTTGACCCTTGTTGAGATTACTCAATCTCAACCATCCATTGCTCCATTTTACCTATAAATAGAGCCCACATTCCTCATTTTCAAATCCTCAAGCCTCAAGCATTCTCAAGCACATCTATAATCCTGAAATCTTGTATGCATCTAAGTTATAGTGAATTATAGAGAGCAATTTAGCATAATAGTTCATATTTGTCTTTTGGCTAAAATTAATATTAGCTAATTAAATAATATCTCATATTTAGTTTGTTTTACACTTGCATTGACATCTCATAATCATTTCAATCTTGAATCTCCATAAGACATCCAGAATAGTGCAAAAAGCTACTAAGAGCTACACTCATTTGGAACTTGGAGAGGAGAGGAACAAGGGAGGATTAGCTACAAACATGGTGGAGGGCATTTGGAGATGTCTTATTGCATTTCTTAGTTTTGTTAAGCTTTCTATTTTGTGTTTGGTATCTCTCTTGATATGCTTGCTTATGATAGTCTTTGATTTGTGATTTCTAACACTATCACTTGGATTGTTTCTTGTGTGTTTGTGTTTGTCTTCCTAACATATTTTAACATCATTTTTGCAGAGCATCAGTCATGATAGTGAAATATCCAAAATGAAGGGTTCTCGGCATGAGAGACTGTTTTCCATATGGGCTCAGGTTCATTGCATCTCAATAACTATGTCACAATTTCAAAATAAGCCACTCTATTTGGCACAGTCCTAGGGAGAAGGAAATGAGCCACCTGGAATCCATATACTCTGATTTTGGTACAGTCTTCAAAGGACTATCAATCTCCCGAATTGTGATCCACCTTGCCCATTTCATCCTTGTCCTTTGGTTTGAGAAATATTTGAATCTCTGGTATAAAGTGGTTTAACAAAATATTCTTCAAAAACAAATAATGGGACTAGATGCATCTACTATCCCATATTGCAATCCACATTTGTACTGGCCTTAAATTGCCATGTTTATCATAGTACATGATCTTCGAATGATTTTTCCATATCCCCATTTATTGACACGTACAAGATCATATGCATGAGCAATGCGTAATGTTTGAAGTATATACAATCACTATAACTTTGAATTGCTCTCAAACTGTATTGAGTTTATTAGCTAAGTATTCTGCATATTCAAATGGACAAGCATAATGGATTTGTATATCTGTAGCCAATACCATTGGTATTATTGAAATTTGTGAGGGTGCATCCATACCCAAAACCTGACAAACCAAGTAGTAATTGTATTGAAAGTACTCTTCAAATACTTCAACAGGGAATGGTGGTTGGTCATTAGTGTCGAATACTCTGAGTTTCTGCCCATCTATTCTTGGTCTAGATGTAGAGGTAGTCTCCATCTCTTATAATCATTATCCATTATGTATTACTCATCTTTAAGCTCCTCTAACATCACCTTCTTGTCAAGTCTAGTATCCAACCAAAACACTAGGGATATATAACCCTAGGTAATAGGTATGAGAGGTGATCCTTGGGTATCACAAATCATTCTCTTATTTGGGTCATAATTCTTTACAATTGTTTTCATCAATTCCACATTCACATAAACATTTGGTACAAATAGCTTTCCTAAATTCAATTCCCATGGGTAGCATGTCAGTTTTTGTCTAAATATACTTTTTATAATGGCACATGAATAGATCATATCCCCTTTCAAGGGTCCATATATCAACCAATTTTTATTTATTTATCTTCATTTCTCAAAGCACCAAGATTTAATTGTACAGTTCTTCTGGACTTAGGACCTAAACTAGGCATTTGATCTATCAAATCCTAATTGGTTTGTCTCCCTTTTTTTTCTTTTTAGCCTTTGGTTTCTCAGAAGTGTTTTCTATAATTCAATTACTTTTTCCTTAAGAGATTTTGGATGGAATTTCTTACAAATAAAGCCCTAGGGTATGGTTTTTCTTCAATCAAAATAACTTGCAATATGGAGACACTTGCGATTCGTGCCTGATGTAGTACTTCTGCTTTCAGTTTGGCCAATTCAAGTCCTCCAATTTTTAGTGTCTTGTGTACAATATATTCTTCTGCATCCTCCAGATTGTTTTAATCTATCATTCCTACTCAGTTTTGGTTCATAAATCTTCACTCATGCGAGCTCCACTATCTCTAGAGTAGCCATTACTGATTTCAAATTTGAATTGTCCTATAGATGTGACAACATTTTCTCACTCTATAGACAATACTAGAAAAGCCTCTCTTTGACCAGGAAGTATCTCCTGATGTATCTGGTTTGTTTCTTGTCTTGTCAAATAGACACAATAAATTATTTAAATGTCTTATCAGTGAGATATTTTGTTTAACCTTGTGAATAGTCAGAGAGATTCTCAAGTCTCTATTTGATATTATTTATACATGATCAAAGAGACCTTAACAAAGTCTTTTCAATTTTGCCATGTTTCTTCGAAGAGGACTTACACTAGTGTTAAACAAAGCTTTACTTAAATGGTCAGAGAGACATTACAGTTTCTTTTCAATAGATGTTAAAATTTTTAATATAAAATATTGTATGAATACTCCCTCTCTTTTGAGCATTTTCTCATCACGGTGTTTACTCTGTTATTTTGTAGATGATTTTCTATTTCCTGATCTATCCTTAGGATGCACAATTTGGTGTATACAGGCTATATAGAACATTGAATTATGACAAGACACAAACAAGACATTGGCTATTTGAAAGGGTCAAATAAGGCTGCTATTGATCATGATGAACATACAAAGAGTTGGTTTATTTTAATTAGCCAATGGTATAGACAGTAGTGGAAAAAGTATATAGGCACAACACAATAATCTTCATACTAACCTAAGAATATTTTGTAATATCTTTGGTTGTTTTATGCAATATTTTCACACTTCAATAGTGGCTCCATTTAGGGATGAATGTCTATTAAACATTGCAAGAATCCAAAAAACTATTCTCTCGGATGCAGACCAAAATAGAACAAAAAATGAAAGAATGGAATAGGGAATTCTAACCTATTGTGCATGGAAAATAACTTTTCAAGTAAATAAATATTTCAAACACTGCCCATGCACTGGCAGTTCCTGACTTTCTCCTAACATATTTTGTAAAAAATATGAATCTTCTCCAACCCTTGTGATAATAAATGGGCCAATCCATAGTTCTTGAAATTTTTCATGCTTCCCTTCATCTTGATTTCTTGCATTCGACATAAGAACTAAATCTCACTCTTGAAATTTTCTATCCTTTGCTTTCTTGTCATGAAAATACTTCATTTGATGTTGCATCTTTGCATTTTTTTTTTTGAGCTTCCATTATTACCTCATGTAATTCTGTCAACAACTTCATTATTTTCTTTATAGGTTTAGGAATGTCTAAGTCTTCTTTCAATATATAATTATGTACTGGTAAAAGATTATCTAGCGGTATCCTGACTTGAATTCCATACACCAATTCAAAAGGGGATTTTTTAGTAGATTTATTGATAGTAATTCTATTATCCCATAACACCATATCTAGTTTTGAATCCCAAGAACTTTTGTTATTAGCTAAAATCCTTTTTACTATTTTCATAACATTCTTATTGTTGGACTCTACTTGTCAGTTTGCTTGAGGATGCTATGGTGAAGCATATGAGATTGTTATGCCATAATCTTCACAAAATTTTATAAACTCATCAGATCTAAAACACATTCCATTATCAGTAATTAACCTAAAATTAATCCAAATTTAGTTACGATGTTTTCTAGTAAAAAAATAATCACAATTTTGCTAGTAGCTTGTTTGGTTGGGACTACTTCAACCCATTTGGTAAAATAGTTTATTGCTACAAGAATCCATCAATGTCTTCCACTAGATTTGTTTGTGATTCCTCTATAAAATCTAGATCCCGTTAGTAAAATGGTGCTTCAATCTGCATGGGCCTCAGTGGTAAAGCCCCTTGATATTTCAGCTTTCCTAATTTTTTTTGGCAAGATTTACACTTCCTAACAAACTTGAAAGCATCATTAAAGACACAAGGGGAATAATACCTTTCTCTCAATATTTTGTGTGTCATAGTTTTAGCTGAGAAATGTCCTCCATAGACACCTACGTACATTTCTTCCAAGAATTTTTCTATTTGCCCCTTATCAAGGCATAATAACAATACTCCATCTCTATTCTTCCAATATAGGTAACCATTCACTAGCACATATTTAGACACTTGAAGCTTTACAGTTCTTCTTTGGTTGTCATTTAGTCCTTCTAGGTATTTCATATGTTGTAAATAATAAACTATATTAGTGTACCATGATGTTTATCCAATGATACTACATCCTCCCATGCAACATTGTTCACTTGGGTTGCCTCTAAGTTTGAATTTGCCATTAACATTACTAACCCTTTCCCTCAAACCAACTTGGTAATTTGGATATCTATGTTGAATTTCTGAATCCAATTTATCCATTTGCATCACCTACCTATCACTTCTAATTGTCTGAAGATATCTTTTACAATTGCATTTGGATCATACACAATTATTGTTGCCCCTGCAAAATATGGTCTACAATTATTGACAGCTTTGACAAAGGCATATGCTTGTTTTTCATTAATGTCATACTTCATCTCTACAACCCGAAGTGACTTACTAAAAAATGTTATTGGTTGCTCATACCCTTCCTCATTTTTTTGTAGCATGACAACAACAATAGTGTGGAAAGAAGAAAATGAAAAGATCTAGAATGGTTTGTCAAAATCTAGGGATTTCAATGCAAGAGCTTCTTTAATGGCCCTTTTAATATTTATTTAGGCATTTAACGCCTCAGCTGTCCAATCTAGTTTTTCTCCCTTCTTCAACATTTTGGATATTGGTTTAACTATCTTTGTAAAATTTGAAATGAACCTCCTAACAAAATTAATCTGCTCGAAGAAAGACTATATTTCTTTCACAATCTTTGGGACGAGTATTTTATCTATAGATGCTACCCTCTTAGGACCAATTCTTACTCCATCTCTAGATACAATATGTCCCAATAGTTTTCCTTCTATGACAACAAAATGACACTTCTTTGGGTTTAATAAATTCCAAATTTAAGTGCCTTCAAGAATATCTTTTCCAAATGAACACAATGGTCCTCTGCCCTTTTTAAATATACAATGAGATCATCTTGATATACCACCATAATTACATTTATTAAATCAACAAATGCCACATCCATAGCCCATTGAAAAGTTGCTCCAATATTAGTCAATCTGAATTGCATCCTAATATAAACATACATTCCCCAAGGAGTGGTGAAAGTTGTCTTGTATTGTTTTGATTATTTAACCTTGACTTGGTTGTACCCTAAAAAACCATCCATAATGGACAAGAGCTCACACCCAATAACTTTTTGCAACAAAGCATTCATGTTGGGTAAGGGATAGTTGTCCTCGAGTGATGAAACATTCAGGTTTCTAAAATCAACACACAACTTGTTATCCCCATTCTTTATTTTTACTAGTACCGAATTTGAGACCCAAGAAGAATGCCTAATTGGTTTTATTATTTCCCCATCTCTAAGCTTCATGAGTTATTTGGTGCTAGTGTAGGGCTAATGGGTCTTTGTTTTTATCTAAAAGGTTTAGCATTATGTTTTAACAAGATTTCATGTTGGAACAAATCCTCTCTATATGCCTTTAGATCATTATATGACCAAGAAAACACATGCTTATACTTCCTTAGTAACGTTATCAATGCATCTCTAAATTTAGGGAAAATCTTCCTTCCAATATACAACTTTTTTGGAGCATGATCCCAAATTTACTTCGTTGAGATCTTCTTCTTTTGTGTGTGATGATTTCATGGTTGTCATGTCATTGCCGTCAAATTCCCTCTCTAATTCTTCTAGATCTCTAGGAATTTTATTTGTTTTTAGCTGCACTATTTCTTTTCCAAAAGACCATAATCTTTTCCATTAACAATTTCCACATCGGTATTGAAATATATTTGTTGAGTTTCATACCAATCAATGCATTTGAAGAATCTTAACAAGTCATCATTATCCTCAAATATCTGCCAATTAT